>NC_083834.1:7311280-7535840 GCF_015708825.2 Lethenteron reissneri
CCCCCTAGGAGCAGCGCTTGCGGGAGCTGGGTGGTGGCGGTGGCGGTGGTGGTGGCGGCGGCGGTGGCGGCGGTGGCAAGCAGAGCTCTCCAGCGTCGAGCGGAACGTCGCCCAACTCCACGCCCGTGCGCAGCAACACGGCGCCGCCCTCCACCGACCTCTTCTCCTCCACGCCGCCCTCCACGCAGACGGGGTGCGCGGGGGGGGGGCACGCCGACAGGCGGCGTGACGATGCGATGATTTAAATCAAATAAATGTTTATGCCTTCGGACCGAGGTCGAGAGTGTTGCGGAATTAGCTCCGTCTTTGTCTCTGACATGTCACTTGGTCTATCTATGCCACTCGTTCTGTGTGCGGTAGTGCAGCAGTTAGTGTGCTGCGCTGTAAAAACCCAGCGGCCTGGGTTTGATTCCCGCTCACGGTTCCCATCACCAGTAACGAACATCTGAACGCGTCCTGGGCCTCCGCTAGGTCGACTCGGCCTCAACTGAGTGCCTCGTGCAATGCGTAATCATCGCCACGGGGGAGACGGAGGCGGCTGGGGCGTGGTGCTGGCCACCCCAGTTTGTTTGCTGTTGCCGGCCTGAATTCTGTTTAAGGCTTCATGGTGGGGGGTGGGATCTTTGTCTTTGTCTCTGCGCAGAGGCTCCAGCGATCTCTTCGGGCTACAGCCGAACTTTGGGGGAGGTGTGCAGGGCACAGGGGTCCCTCCCGGAGCGCCCAGCCCCTGGACAGGTGAGGGTTGCAGCCCAGCACTTCATTTCAGCCGGTACAGTTGCGCAACGCGGCTCCTCGCAGAAATCATTGTCGGCCATGGCCGCCAACGCGTTTTGGTGGTCTGCAAATGGCCGTGCCTGAACGGTCATGAACAATAGGATCACGATAGATAGAGATGTACACTTGATTCTAACTGGTGTGTTAGTGTGTTAGTGCCTTACGCCTTGTGATGCCTTAGGCAAGCCAGCCTAGCAGCAGTAGCTGCAGCGTTCCTGAAAAATATGGAGTGAAGATTCAAGCCCGGGTTGCCTCAACGCTGTCGTGTGAGCTCGTTTAACCAGTGCTTGATGTGATTATGCTAATTTAGAAGAAGTGCTGAGTGTTTGGCGGGGGTGGGGGGGGAGTAGGGCCGGGTGGGGTGTGGCGGGGACCTCAGCGCTGACGTGATGGGGCTGCGTGGGTGCCCGCTCCTCCGTCCGTCCGTCCGCTCGCTCACTCGCACCACCCTCGTGCTGCCCCGTCCTCCACAGTGCTTCCTTACCAGACCCCGGGGGCTTGTGGACCTTTCCCTCATCATTATCAGACATGGTCAGTCCACTGCTGGATTGAGACCTCCCCTAGCCGTCGCCATCCCTGCAGTCTGACAATTCTGCCGAGCACCTTGCGCGCGAGTTGATTTCATCACTCCATATTTTTAGGTTTTTTCGGTAAAGTCACGTAGGTAAAAAATTTAAATCAATAAAAGTAAAATAAAAATAAAAATCACAACGTTTCGGAGGCAACTCAAAGCTTCCGTCTTCAGGTGGAACAGTCACAGCACGATAGCTGTACCACCTGAAGACGAAAGCGTGTGTTGCCTCCGAAACGTCGTGATTTTTATTTTACTTTTATTAATTTAAATGTTTTACCTACGTGACTTTACCAAAAAAACCTAAGAATATGAATCCTTGCAGTCACGAAAGCTTCAAATCTAGAATTCATCACTCCATCTCCGTTCCCCCTTTGGCCGGTGCTCCGTTGGTTCATCGTGACGGTCGGCCATCGTCCCTTCGAGCCGTCCACGCGTCCGACCCAGGCCCCGCCGACTCTCGCGGATGAACAAGTTTGAACGTCGTCATCGACCCGCTCGTAGTTCCCTAACGCGCGCTTTAAGAAACGGAAAGTGGGTCCGCTGCTCCATCGTATCCTGTCTCAGCGCTTTGACGGGGAGCGTCGTCGCGCCGAGGCTTATTACGGCCCTCGCGTGCGGAGCGTGTCGGTGGCTTGCTGCTGCTCCGTGTTGGTGGCGGCTCTTCGCTGTCGGTTGAGGATGACGCAATAGCCACTCGGGGGGTGGGGGGGGGAGTTGGACTATTTACCGCCACGTCGGTGTGCACGGATGTGCTCTCCCCCACCCCTCCCGTGTAAGAATCTCACCGATGTTTTTTTCGGGTTGCACCGCGTGTTGTTCGGCACGAAATGACTTACTCGAGGGGAACTTTTCGGGTACCACCCCGAAAGCTACGGGGGGGAGGTGGATTTGTTGGTGATTGGAACGTGGATGCATCGTGCAAGTGTGATGATTTTCAATTATCAATCAATAAATATCGACCCGCTTTTTCAAACTTAATTGGCTTGCGGGGGCAGCGACTCCACCAATTCTATATATTTCGCCTGGATGATCCCTTGAGATGGCAAGCGTGTCCAGGGTAGGCTGATGATGATGGTGCACCAGTGCAGGCCTGCCATCAGTCCAAGCCTTTTTTCTGATTTATATTTTGCTTTATTCCCCAATTACTTTCCAGCTGTGCTCCAGGGATTTTGGTAAACGAAGGACTTTTCCGTTCAATACTGTGCCGCTAGCAGTGCATCATCGCCCTGCCAGAGATCGGTTTGGGAAGATGACTTTACATAACTACTTCTAGGCTTCACTTCAACAGACCTCGTGATCCACACGAGCATCGCACGTTTTAATGCCCGTAACATGTTGATCAGAGCTAAAATTACGTGTGCAGTCATTGGTGACCAGGGTGAGAGACCGTCAACTTGCCGCACGGGCGGCCGAAACCCAGATTCATCCCCAGGATCTCCCAGCGGTGGAATTTCAGCGTTCTCTGAACCACCGTCCACCTCTAGACCGGTTCTACTGGGAAGCACTGCTTGAGCATATTGGCACTACAAGATAGAAGAGAAAAGTGGAAACAACAAGTGACGAAATGTGCAGTGGGTATACCTCCGGGGCTATCTGCCCATGGATCGTGACGACGATGCTGATGATGATGATGATGATTAACCTTCATCCATGAACCAATGTGGATGATTGTGCCGCATGCTCGGGACATTATTTTGGTGCTCTAAATGTCCAAATGATTGGCCACTTTGTTGAGCTGTCATCTGTGGCCAGGTTTCTTCTGAAAAATAAGTGAATACCTCTGGGCTTTGCCTGGTAGGATGGGAATGGTTTATTTGTATTTGTATGCGTTTGGGTGATTTGTTTACCTTTCCTATCGTGTTTTTGTATTATTTGTTGTTGTGGCATTCTTACCCGCCCCCCTACTGGACATGTGTGAAAAAGCTTTACAGCTAATTGGATTCCTACACTATAAATATTCCAATTTGCAGAGTTGCCACAACGTTCCGCTACTGTAAGAAACGCGATCGTATCGTATCCGCTTCACAGCATTTTGTAATGTCATGATTTGTCATTTCATTTTTTTTATATGCAGCATGCCAAAAAGATGATCCCTGACAAGCCCAGGGCTGCCACGATACGGCGACAATGCGACAGCGCACCGCACGAGACGAGCCAAAGCATCGTCATAGCGTGTTAATTTTATTATATTATTTACCAAATAACTCTTCATGAAATGACAACACGCACACACACAGTAGGCGAAGTTCTAAATATATTGCCCGTGCTTTTTAAACGAGTGCTTTGCAAAACGGTTCGCCGCGAGTAATTGATGACGTGGTGGTTGCGTGATCTCATCATTGTTATAGTAAGTTCCGTTCGTTATTTAATTATTTCCTCATTGTACGGTTGGCAGAAAATGCACATGAAGCGTTACAGGATTTCAGAGCGCAACGTTGAGTGAAATAAAAACTAGTTCAGTCGTTTAGTTTATAGCTGCTGCTGCTGAATACATGTTAAGTTAAGTAAGCTCCAGTCAAAAGCGCAGCAGAGCGAAAAAGAGAAAACCGCCGCAGCAAAAGTTCATGACGCGGATGCACATATCCGCGGAGCTGGCATCACGCGACGACGATGCACATCTCCGCGGAGCTGGCCCTCGTTGTGAAAGTTGACATCGTCGTGAGCAATGACAGTGCGGCACCCCCAAGGGGGGTGGGTGCCACCTCTTCATGTTGACTCGCGTGTCCCCTGTGTGTGCCTCGCCCCCGCCCCCCCCTCCTCCTCCTCCTCCTCACTTGCTCTCTCCGCTGCTGCGTGCTCTCTGTGGGAAGACGTGTTCGGGTCGCCGTTTCGCACCGCTAGGCCCGAAGACTTTCCCACTTCCATTAGCCTTTACTCGTACGATGGTGGGTGGCAGCGCACGACACACGGCTCGATTTCACGGCATGCGATCGGCGCGCACGGCGGCAGCGCCAACACCGGAACGGAAGCTCGTCCCGGGCGAACGCACGAGAGAGCGCGGTTTAGAACTAAACCCCACCGCGGTTTTTGTGGGCGAGCGGGTGCGTCGTGTGTTGGCACTGTCCTCTCCGTGAATGACCCTCCCCGGGCATTCACGCAGTGGGCCACCACAACCACCACGCTGGCATGCTGGAAAGTCACGGGGCAGATTATCGGGACTGCCCCGTTGAGCCTTGGTCAGTGCACGACCCTGATATGCATCTGGTGCATGCTGCTCTCCTTGTCCATAGCTCTGTTCACACCCTGTAGCTCTCTTCATGTCTGACTTGACTTTTGTTCCAGCACTTGTACTCACGTGTTGCTCCTCTGCCTTGTTTTCGTCTCTCTGTCTCTCCCTCCCTCTTTCTTCCACCTGAAAATACTCTTTCTCTCTTCCTCCTATACCCTGTGTCTGCCACTCTCTCACCCCCGTATGGTTTCTCTTCTCTTCAACTTTTCTCTCTCTCTCCTCCCGGCGGGACCTGGCTCCTCCTTCCCTTTGCCGGGGGCTGTGCCGGGGGCTGTGCCGGGGCTGTGCCGGGGCTGTGCCGGGGCTGTGCCGGGCCTAGCGACGTGCGGCGCCGAGGCTCCGTGCGTGTCGTCGCGAGAGCACTACGCGGTGTCGAGCGCGGCTCCCGCCACCTACTCCGCTCCGTTGCCTCCGGCCCCCTCCTCTCTCAATCCCTTCTTGGGTAAATCCCAACCGGCGCTCTCTCGACCCGCTCGCGCTCCCAGGGACGTGGGTATTTCATCGCGCCCCGCGGGAGACGGTGGAAAGGATCGAGGAGGTGTGGTGGTGGTGGTGGTTGGGGGAGGGGAAGAGGAGGAAAAGGGATCGAGTTGCTGGGGACCATGTGAAGCGGTTTGGCCGAGACCCGTCCGCGGGAGATGCCGGAGATCGCGAATGATGGGAACGGACGCAGCCTGTCATGGATATCGACTCTAGGTTTTGAGGATAGATGCCAGATGGAGAGAATTAATCTGGTTACCCCCCCCCCTATCCATTTGTCATGATTCTCAGTCGCAGATTTGTACCAATGAAGTACCTTTCTCTCCTTTTTGTACGTCCCGTTTCCTTCGTCTCGTTTACACGGTCCCGTCCGTCACGTGGCGTTTATACTGCCCGTCTAGTTTGTACCGTCTCGTACTATCTTGCGTGAACTTTAATTAGTGTGTACTTGGCACTGTCTCATCTGCGCTTCCTTTGTGTTGCGCGCACTGTCCGTTTCATTTGTTCTCTCCAGTTTTGGCGCGTTTGCTTAGACCATTAAATTAGCGTCAAGGAAAAACATTCGCATCGAAGTTGTATGATTTTAAAGTAGGTGATTCTTGCACGGCACCGTTCAATGAGCGTATTGTGATTGCAGTAATTGATCCGAATTATAAATACCGAGTGACTGCTGATTTGCTATCCGCGTCCAAATCAGCTGTTGATTCTAACTGTGGACATACGATCCAACAATTTAATTGCTAACGAGCGAGCGAGTGAGCATATATTCTCAGTGCGTGATTGTTCCGGCCGTTGTGGGGCTGACTCGGCGGCGCGTGCGTCCGTACGTGCCCCCAGGGTTCGGCGGGTCGTTCGTCCCCACGGCCGTGTCGCCTGTGTCCGCGGCGGCGCCCGGCGGCCTGCACACCGACTTCGACGCTGTCTTCGGGAACAAGAGCGCGGCGAACAAGGACGCGCTGGACTCGAGCGGTGAGCGCTGGTGGGGGGGTGGCGGCACCGGGCACCGAGCATCACCGCGGTCGCCCCTTCAATCATTTACACACGCACTCGCACCCAACTATACACTCGCACGCTCGTACACTCGTACGCTCTCACTCAACCGCACACGCACACACGCGCTCGCACACGCACCCATCCGTACACGCACTCGCACCCAACCATACACTCACACGCTCGTGCACTCGCACGCTCTCACTCAACCGCACACACGCGCTCGCACTCGCGCTCGCACTCGCGCCCATCCGTACACTCACTCGCTCCCATCCGTACACTCGCTTGCGCACTCGCACGTTCTCTCACTCATGCGCACACGCACGCTCGCACGCTCACAATCTTCGCAATTTCTTACACGCTCTCACTCATCCATACACGCGCTCACAATCTTCCACGCGCTTGCTCACCGGTGCGCCTCACTTGCACACACTCATCCATATGCTCGGCACGCGCACACAGCAAAAGCACCAAGTGTAACAAACTCGCAGTGAAACAAGCCCCCACAGCGTAACCAACTCGGCGCCGCCGGCACGACTCGTCCCCGCCGGCCACACCGAGCACGCGGCGCAGCGCAACACCGTGGAATGTGGCGCACGAGCATGGAGCAAGCCCCCCCCCCACCCCGTCTAGCATGCGTCCGTGGCATCGGCACTCCCAGGCTCCCAACGCGAGCTGCCCTCCCTCCGCTCCTGCATCCGGCGATTGCTTGCTCACGCCAGCATCGGCGTGAACAAGTAGTTTCAGAGCTGCACCTTGACCTTTTACCTTTCAGACTTGAATTGCTCACGAGTGCAGACGCGTTGAAACAGCACGCCCCCCCCCCCCCCCCCCACCATTGACCCGAGCGTCTTTGGGGAAGCTGGAGACCACAACAGCTGTGAACGCTGCGATCGTACGTCCGCTAAGCGGACGATAGAGATGAAAGCTCGGAATTTTAAAAATTCTATTTGTACAGCTTTCAGGGCCGATCTCCACACTGCAACGCTCTCAGTTCCAGCTCTGCAAATCTCAGCGGGTTCTCTCAGGCACTCTTCGAACAGCTCCTCACCAAAGCAGCCAAATGAATGAACCACCACCTCGATGATGGTCGTCACCAGGCTCGCCCCAACCGACGGGATTATTTGGGTCTTTCAGGTAAAGTCACGTAGGTAGGTTCAAAGAAACTACGACGTTTCGAGTGCAACACAAGCGATCTTCATCAGGAGGATGACGATCGCTTGTGTTGCGATCGAAACGTCGTAGTTTTTTGTTATTTGCTTTGAACCTATCTACGTGACTTTACCGAAAGACCTAAAGAATTTGAATTCCTGCAGTCACGAAAGCTTTAAGTCAAGATCCAACCGACGGTGTCGCAGAAACGTGTCGCCGGTTAATGTTCGGCTAAGTGGCGATGCCTTGACGATGGTGACCGTGGCGATGGTGGTGGTGGCGGCAGCGAGCCCCTGAGGATCTGGGAGTGCTGCCGATCGCTTGCCGGACAGCCCCCTCCCCTCCGAGGCTCAAGCGCTTAATCGGTTGTCCTGCTGCCCCTGTTGTTTCCGTTGACTTGCCTGTGTTTGTGCGTCGCAGATAAAGCGGGGGCTCGCGGCGGTAACCCATTCACTGCATGCAGTGCCCGGGGGCGGCGGAGGGCGCTCTCGCGTGGGCCGTACCCGCGGGTGGTTTCTCATCCCGTGACTGCTTCTCTCCCTCCCTCTCTCCCTCTCTCTCTCACTCTGCCACCCCTCCCCACCCACACCGCCTCTCTCCCCTCTCTCCCTTGGTTCGGGGGGCCTCCCAACTCCCAACCCTGCCTGTCTCCTCCTCGCGGTGTCTGTCTGGCCGGGTGAGTTCGGCGTTTTCCTCCTCGCTGCGCCCCGCTGCGTTTCACCGCGTTTCACCCGCCCCCCCCCCCCCGCGGTCGCACCCCCACGACCGCGAAACGCTTTGCCGTTAACTCCTCGCTCCCCGCTCCCCCCCCCACCACCACGCGCATGCCGTGTACCCCCACACGTACTACTAAGCTTGGCCTGGCGGGGAGCGCGTTCACCGCTCCCCAGAATGCTCGCCCGCGTTTCTTGGCCCATTCCTAGCGACGTCGTCGGTTGCTTGCGGCGTCGTTCGCTAATCTCAGGACAATTGGCTCCTTCCAATCATCGATTCCCACTCCGATTGCTCGATTAATCGGACAATGTGAAGATAGTTGGGTGGGGCGAGTGGGGGTGGGGACACAAGTCTCACCCCTTCCCAAGTGTGCCGCTGGACGGGAAGTGATGGGACGCGTGCTTGGTGACATAATCCGCTTTGTCGGCCGCGTCATGCTGAGCGTGGCTTTGTGGGGCGGGGGGTTTTCCACCTTCGGGAGGTGTGGCCACCATGATTTTAGTCAATCACCTTTAATCGACCAATTGTCCCAGCTCCATTTTTATGTCTTTCGCTCACCTCGGAAAGCTTCGCCGAGTCTCTTGGACTCTTCCCGGATGCTCCCGTGCTACCATTGCAATGTTTGACCAATTCTTCGTCTTAAGTAAGCAGATTATTTTGCTTCGTGTGGTTAGAAACCAGAGTACCCACTTCTCATCACCTCTCCCATTTCTCCTCCTCGTGTGTTGTTAAGAGGTTCTGAGATATCTCATTCTCCTGGCCATTCTGGAATGCGGGTTTGATGCACAACTCCGTGGGAGCTCTGAATGGCCACACGGTGGCGCTACGCCGGTGGCACGCAATAGAAATCGTGAATACGCTTGGATTTCTATAAATCCCTCCGATGTGCGGCTGTGCTCGGAAGTATTGGACGAGCGATAAAGCACTTCACCTCTCGAGCCACGTGTCGCGATGACATCGATCATCACAAACGCCGAGCCAAATCCTTTTCGAGTGTTCGATTATCGGCTTTTGTCTCCCAAGTTTGGAGGCAGTGCGTTGATTCACGTGCCCGGTTCGCAGTAGGGCGAGTCCCGAACAGCCGGACAAATTTATACTCGAGTGTCCTTCGTATTTGATCATCAAATCATGAGAGTTATCATGCCCCTACCGCAACCTTCTCCCCCACCCCCACCTCCCCACTCGTTACAGAGAGACGAACAGAGCTAATGCATTCTTAACGCTTTCAACCTTAATTGGTTAACGTTAAAAACGACGATAAAAAATCGGTTGCTTAGACGAATCTTGAACCGAATGTTGAATTGAATTAGCTACGAGGGGCCGAATCGGTACAAGCCGGTCCCTCGCTGCTGCGTCTTGTTGTCCGGCTGACCGCCCGCCCCTCGCCCCCTCGGCGCCGGCAGGTGTCGTGATGCTAGGCGACATCCTGCAGCCCATGGTGGTGGCGCCCGCACAGTCATCGGCGCCCATGTCCTCGCAACAGGCGGCCATGCTGGCGCCCAACGACCTCGACTCGTCGCTCGCAAACCTCGTCGGCAGTAAGGGCGCGCCTGGCACACGCGCGCACGTGGCACCGCGCGCACTGCGCGCACTTGTGACATGCACGGGGCACACGCCACACACACGTGACACACGCACATGGCACACACGCACGTGGCACACGCACGTGGCACACACGCACGTGGCACGGACACACGGCACAAGCACACGGCACACACGCACGTGGCACACACGCACGCCACACACGTGGCGCACGCACACGGCACACGCACACAGCACACACGCACGTGGCGCGGACACACGGCACACGCACACTGCACACACGCACGTGGCACGGACACACGGCACATACGCACATGGCACGGACACACGGCACATACGCACGTGGCACGGACACACGGCACATACGCACATGGCACACACGCACGTGGCACACAAACACGCCACACACACGTGGCGCACGCACACGGCACACGCACACGGCACACACGCACGTGGCGCACGCACACGGCACACGCACACGGCACACACGCACGTGGCGCGGACACAGGGCACACACGCACGTGGCGCACACGCGCGGCGCCACCTCCCCCCACTGCGGGGACTGTGTGGAGAGCAACCGCCTCCGCTGTCGTTGTTTGCTGGTGCCCAGATTGTGCTGGGGTGCAGTTTGATGCAGGGTAGACCCGCTGCCGGCTGATGCCGTGGGTTAGCTCGCTGTACTTGCAATGCGGAGGCGGCCGGTTCGATTTGCTTAGGGACCGATAAGCGCGCCAGAGCCTACAAGCACCCTGCGGTACAAATGGGTACGACCACGTTTAGTCGATCGGCAGGTCGTGTGCGATGGGGTGGAGTGTGGGTACGCCACTGCCTCTTCCAAGCTGTCTGGCTCGCGTGGAAGAGCAGGGCAATTATCCTCCTAGGGGTGCTCTCTCGAGCGAGTGGAGGCCCTTCTGCCAGCAGTGGCGTGAGAGAGATAACAGAGCTGCACTTTTACTTAAGCTTAAGTATATTTATTTTAGTGATTTGCTTACCTTTCCTATACTTTGCACTCCCATAGTTTTTTTGTATTGTGGTAACTTTTCGGCCCGTAATCTGCTGGACATTACGTGAAAAAGAGCTTCATTGCTCATCGGATTTTTGCGGGAGAAATAAAGCTCCCGATTTACAGTTAAAAGATGCAGTGCGCCAGGGACATCGCGTGGCGATCGTGGCGAGCAGTCGTCACAGGCAGTGGGTTGCAGCACCTCCTCTCTCCGTTACCAAACTCCGGACCAGTGTCGAGCGGCGGTGCGGTGGTTAGTCCGCCACGATGCTGTAAACTCCGTGATCCGAGGTCAATCCTAGGCCACGGCGCACATCAGTGACGAGTGATATCTGACTGGCACCTTTCGTCAGCACATATGAAACGGCACAGTGAAGTACGGTCTAACAACACCAAAGGTTGGCACAACATGTGGTGGTGGCCTTCATTGAGCAGTGGTTTTATTCATTTTACATTAGCAATGTTGTCCTGTGATAAGATAAAGATCCTACCTTGTTTGCTCACACAATTAACATTGTGTGTGTGCGCGTGCGTGTGTGCGCTCCACAGACTTAGCCATGAACCCTGCAGGGAAAAAGTGAGTTTTTGACAGCACACTTGAGCACAACGTGCACTCTCAAACAAACCCTCCCTGTGTGGTCCGTGTGTTCGTCTTGGCAGCGTGCTTTGGTGCGTGCGTGTTACGAGCACCACCCGTTATGGAGGCTTGCACGCGCGCTCTGCCTCATTACTCGCATGTCATGTGGGCTGCATAGCTCGGTCACCTGGCCACGTGCGGTATAACAGAGGAGGACGGGTGGCCCGGATAGAACGAGCAAACACAGATAAGTCAACACGTACATAATTTAGGCATGCTTTATTTTTTACCTATACGTGTCACCCAAGGTGAGAGATCAGGGTGCGTCTCATTTGCAAGTGACCTGGGGGGCATTATTAGTCTACCAGTGGAGGTGGGGTGGGGGGGGCAATGATTGCTACTATATTACATGGTGCTTAAAAAATGTTTTAACACTTATATGAGACTATCGTTTTTAATGGAAAGAGAACGGATAATGCACTGTAACATGATAACAAATGTAATGTTAATAGCTTAAAAAAGTCAAAGCGTCTCCACTTGTTCGCCATCGTTGTCAACGAGTGCCTGGAATATTCTCCCGGTGGTCTCCAGAACCCGGAGGCAGATTTCTTGTGGTGTTGTTGCAAATTCTCCCCCCAAGTGTTACATTGTTTTGAAGCACCCTGTAGAATACCAAGCGAGTCATTTTGCCACGATAGCCCGCTCTTGCTCATTACGTCCAGGACGTCTTGGACGTCCACCGAGTGAAACGGACGGCGTATAGTAATACCATTATTACTACGGTTAGTTCACACCGCAATCATAACAATAACCAGGGAGGCCACTAGATTCGAACCCGTGTGAACCCCTACAACAAGTGGGGAAACGCGCCGCCACTTGGCCCGCGTCACCGCCCCGCGATGGTGGAGAGAGCGGGTGCGAAGGTCTCGACCGGTTTTATTCTTCAAGCAGTCGGTTTGCCTTTCCGGCGTTTTTGCGTTCGCGTCCGCTCCTAGTCACGGGAACCCCACGGCGAGGTGAGGAGCAGATCAGAATGAGAAAGCAAGCGTGGGCGTGGAGATATTTTAATTATCTTTTTTCGCAAGCAAAGTTGATCTGCCCCAAAGTTTACCGAGGGTTAATTGTGCCGGCCGAACGTCTACCGCGTGGGATGTAATCCCAGGGCCACGCTTTGTTCACCCCCAGGTAGCGATATCCGCACCTCCTCGTGTTGTGTTGATCGTTGCTCTCTCCGTCTCCGCAGGGAGCACCAGTGGACCCCCGCCGGTGAGAAGAAGCTCACGGGCGGACACAACTGGCAGCCGCGCATGACGGCCCCCGCCACCTGGGCCCAGTCCGTGCCTGCTGCCCCCTCACAGGTACGACTCCCTCCCTCCTCCCCTCCGTTCTCTCCGTTCCATCCGCTCCATCCATTCCCTCCGTTCACTTCCTCCATTCCCTCCCTTCCATCCATCCATCCCTCCCTGCCTCCATTCCTCCCTCCGTCCTTCCCTCCCATCGACAGCTCGGTATGATAATGTTTTCTTTTTTACTTTCCAATTAAGGTTGAAAGCATTCGTGCATTAGTTCCGTCCGTCTACAAAGCGGAGACACGATAACTCTCCTGAAGACGGTTTCAAGTAACAATATTTGAGTGTAAATTCGCGTGTCTATTCGGGACTCTCCTTTTAAAACCTGGCCAAATTGTTCTTAAGGGTTCGTGCCACAAAACTTGGTGACATAAAACCTGCGCTGAAAGTAATTTGCGTTTTCTGGCCGAAGTGCGCCCACACCTCCCCGTGACGCCATCGCGCGTGTCGCTGCCATCCGCTTGTGCGTTAATATCGCTCGTCCAAAACACCTGGGTTACAGATTTCAAGCGTCCAAACCGCAGCGCCATCCCGACCCGCCGCGCGAGCGACGCTAAATGAACGGTTTTGCGCGGTAATTATCCTGTGCCAGACAAAC
Source organism: Lethenteron reissneri (assembly GCF_015708825.2). Lineage (NCBI taxonomy): Eukaryota > Metazoa > Chordata > Hyperoartia > Petromyzontiformes > Petromyzontidae > Lethenteron > Lethenteron reissneri. The sequence goes on from NC_083834.1 coordinate 7,324,263, forward strand.
GGCCTGGGCCGCAAAGAGCCAAGCGATCGATGTGCGGGGCAGATGGAGAGTAAATGATTTTTTGTTTTTACTTACTGTGCTGGCGCTGCGAACCGTCAATGCCTCTCCCGCGCCGCTAGAGCGGTGCGTGGGAGGCGATCGATTGTTAACGTCCGCATCCCTGGGGACGGAGATCGAGGCGGTTGTGAAGAGAGAGCTGTGAGCTGCTCCCGGCGTTAACCGTGGGGTGGGGTGGAGGGAGACTTCTCGATCGCTCTGAACAAGACTGGGGCCGGCACTCATCGCCGGTTCACCTCCCCCGGGCCAGTGGTGGAAATTCCACATTTACTAAAGTCACCATTTTTATTTTAGCAGGTGTAAGGCCCCACTGAGCTATTTAACTCTTTTTCAGAAGCGACCTGTGGCATCACAAGTGACGACTCGGCGAAGCGGCGTATCGCGTGGCGATGTACAGCAGCCAAAATAGCTCTGAAACGCGTGGTGATGTGGATTGCAAATGTTGGGAGCAGATTAACCGGAGGAGGAGAAAAATCTACGCCACCACGGGGGGGGGGGGGGGGAGAGAGACACCGCACACTCCAAATATACAGCAGGCATCGGGGTGAACCTGGCCAGGGGCGATTCGGCAACATGTCAGACGGCCACGGAGTGTCGTTGGAGCGATTGGCCACAACGCTCAAGCAAACTCTTTTTAACTCTCTTTCCAACCAAGCACCCGTACGTATGTACAGGCGCACGCGTGCGTACGTACGCTGCCAGGACCTGTTGTTGCACACGAGCGGTGCGCGACCTCGGGCAGACGGGGGAGGGGGGGGGCTGGCCGGGGCCGGCGCGAATTGCCCGGTTATGGCTAACACGACACTGTTGTGGGTTGTTGTCCCTGCTCTGTGTTCCCCTTGCAGAACGGATGGGGCGTCGCGCCGTATGTAAGTCTGACCTTACCCCGCTTGCTGCCAACCCTCGCCGATCGCCCCCGACACCGCCCCTCCCCCACCGCTATGATCCTGCTGTGTTGTCTTGAAGCGAATCACCTGATCACCTGAACTAACCACGGGGGCGGAAGGCGAACCCAGTAGGAGGTCCGGCGATGGCACTGGCGACGGACGACGCCTGTGGCACCGATCGCCCCCCGATCGACCCCCCCTCCCCCCCGATTGCTGCCCCCCGGTTTTCAAGGATAAAGAGACAGCCTTTGTCTCATTCCTAACAGCGTGCTTCAGCCGCACCGAACCTCACAAAAAATAATATTCAGGGCCTACCTTGGCTCCTCCCACCCTCAACCAGTATATATACAAGGACTGTTTTGTTGGAATTTCTCTCACTTGATACAGCTATCGTGCTGTGACGGTTCCACCTGAAGACGGAAGCTTGTGTTGCCTCCGAAACGTCGTGATTTTTATTTTATTTGTATTTTACTTTTATAAAAAAAATGTACCTATGTGACTTTACCGAAAAAACCTAAGAATATGAATCCTTGCAGTCACGAAAGCTTCAAATCTAGAAGCCATTGTCTTGTTGATGCGTCACCTAGGTTACATGTCTGAAGACTTGTTCTCAGGAGGGTCCTCCTGCATTGAGAGTTTTTTGCTGATTCCGTGAATGTATGTCGTTTGGCTTGTTGGGAGGAGAAAACACAAAACTAGTTCGAAGCTCCTGTCAGTGAGGACGAGGGCCTTTTAAAAGTCACGATCAGGAGCAATGTGTGTAGACACCCGGGTACAATGCAATTGATGGGATGGGAGAGGTAGGAGAGTGCTTGGAGGGGAGTAGAGTGAGACGAGATGGGAGAGGCAGGAGAGTGCGTGGAGGGGAGTAGAGTGAGACGAGATGGGAGAGGCAGGAGAGTGCGTGGAGGGGAGTACAGTGTGTGGTAGATCCCGTTAAACCTACAAAGTCTGGGGCAATCGGTGGGCAGTGTGGATTGGGCATCGTTATGTCAATGTTGCGACGCGCCTGGCATCCGTATTCGCAGTTTGCTCGTTAATAAGTGTGGCGCAGGAGTTTCTAACGAAAGGAAGGTAGTGCGTTGAGCGCTTGTAAGTTGATCGGCGTAGTTAGTGGTGTCTCAGGTTCCGTAGGCAGGCAGCAGTGATGCATCCATGGACGGCCTAAGTGGAGTGTGGAGGGGGGTTGGCGGGGGGTGTCTTCCACGGTTGCGTAGCTGTGAGGGAGTGGCGGCAGTGTCGGTTTAGTGGTGGAGGGACGGTCGGTGGTGCTCTCCGTAACCGGCCAATCGGTGTGCAGTGCTGCGCATACCCCTAATCCTAACTCGCCGGGCGCTGCAAGGACACGCTGGCGCGCCAGAGCCGTGCGCAGGTCCGAGCGCGGCCGCCCCTGGCCATCGCGATTTTCTAGGTGATGGCGGCGGCTGCGGCGTTTGTGTTTGACGCTGTCGGCAGCCGGCGTTGTTCCCCCGTGCACGGCTGCACCGTGCGCTGCTTCTCTCCCCCGTGTTTCAGAATCGGACTCTTTATTTAGACTTGAGGATGATGACGCCTCCGTCACCCCCCCACCCACCCACCAGCCTCGTGTGATTTAAATGTTTCAATTTATTTCGTGTTCCTCTCTGCTGCTGCCCTCCCCCTTAATCAAGATGGGGATGTGCGTGGGGGGGGGGATGCCCTGTGATTCTACTAATTCCGAGTGCTGTTGCCTGCCTAAAGTCCGCGGCTCTCGCGTTGCCGTGATGCCAGATTCACCAACCCCCCTAATCCAGTGCGTTTTTCCGTTCGTACCGCGTGGCGTTTCCGCATGACGGCCCCCTCCGTTACACTCCAAGTGGAGCGACAACGTACCGGACAACACGCCCAGACCATCCGCAAACGCCTCGCAGGGCTACAGAGCACAACTGTGAAAACCTCTGCTCGGCATTATTCGCCCGCGTCGTCTGTCTGTTTACGTATTGATTTTTTTCCCCAGCTCCAATCAGCTTTCCGCTGCGTTCCGGCTATTTTTTTTAACGCTTCTGAATTTGCGCGGTTATCCTTGCCTCTTGCGAGACCTCTCTGGACTTGTTTGCTGTGAGTCAGAGGCGGCCTAGCGGAGAGAGTGGCGGGCGGGCAGCTCTCTCCGTCCCGTCTGCGCCCCTCCTGCTCTCTTCCTCATCTCATTGCCGCCGTCTCCTTCCTCCCCTTGTGTGATGGTGGTTGTGTTGTTGTTGCAGGGCGCCGCAACGATGGCGTACCCGACGGCGGTGAGCCAGCCGCTGCCCACGTACGGAATGGTGAGCGACGCATGTATTCACGTGACACCAGCGCCACCCACGCGCCACCCGCTCCACCAGCGCCACCCGGGGGGAGGGCCGTTTGTGAGACACGCGTGACGACGATGATGAAGGGGGTGTGGCGGTGACGCGGCCACTCGAGCTGTGGGGCTGTGCGCCGGAAACGTTCACCTTCGGATTTTCATTCGGAAGTGGTCGGCCACGTGGCTCAGCGGTAGAAGCGAGTGGCTCGCAACCGAAAGGTTGCGAGTTCAAATCCAGTTTGGGGGGGTGGGGGGGTGGTTGACTCGGCCCATCATCATCATCCCTCCTGAGTCAATAAAATTAGTACCACACTTTGTGGAGGGGAGAAGTTGGCAGAGGTCCACTCGACCTAGGGACGCACGTAGGAACGTTGGAAATCCACCACTGCTGTAAACTGGCGATGAGCAACCAATGCCCCAGTAATCATTTGAGCAGAAAATTATTTGGAGTTGTATTTTTCTTTTTTTTTTAAGTCTGCTTTAAAACCACTGAACTTGGTTAAAAGATGTCTTATTATTTTTCTTTCTCTCGGTGTGGTGTGCGGGTATCGATGCACGTGCGAGCGTAACGATGCACGTGTGTAACAGTGGGCACGCGTACGAAAGTCGATTGTTTAAAGATGCGGCCAACCTCCAATAGAATGTGGTAACGTTCCGGGCGTGTTTGGTCGCGTGCCTGTTAGTAGTGCACCAGTTGTAATGGAGACCGGCTAAGGTCAAAGCACAGCGATGAGGGCACGATCGCTCAAAGTGCGGAGGGGACGGAAGCAAAGTTTTCATTCGGAGTTTACAACGAAATCACCTTGAAACTCGCCCCATCTCATCAACCAAGCTAAGATTTTTCCACTGGTGCCGCTTGAATGGGCGACCGCCAAGCCTACAAACGGGAGTTTAAATTTCGATTTAAAGCTTTCGTGACTGTAGGGATTCATCTTCTTGGTTCTTTCGGTAAAGTCACGTAGAAGGGAAATAATAAAGTAATAAAAATAAAACATAATCAAATAATTCTCACGACGTTTCCGCCAGAACGCAAGCAGCCGTCCTCAGGTGAAGACCAGGTCTGTCGGGGAGACAGCGTCTGAATGAGAATTATTTTATTATGTTTTATTTTTATTATTTTATTATGTCCCTTCTACGTGACTTTACCGAAAGAACCAAGAAGATAAACGGGAGTTTGTTTTTAGCTGCTGCTCGCCCAACAGCGTTGGTCAGCAGAGGGCAGCGCAGCAAAATGCGTCGTCATACTACGAGGGCGACTTTGCCGCTTGGTTTTTTCCGGACGAGCATTTTGGGTACATGTTTGCGATTATATGGAATTCCATTGCTAAAGATCTTTGGCGGACGGCGCTTATTTCATGGTTAACACATCCGTAGTAATTAACACATCCGTAGTAGGGGGGGGGGGGGCTGGGGGGGTTTGGGGGGGTGGTGGTGAATCTGGAAAGGCCCCCTTTGTGTAAATCTACTGCTGGATGAGGGCTTCCTGTGCTGCAGGTCTGGGCGGTTATTGTTTTGTCCTACCCATGTTAACCCCCGCGAGCCCAATGGCAACGCCGTTTGCGCGCGTGGATCGTCCCCGCCACCCGAAGCGCTGTCGTCCCCCGCTCGGCGGGGGGGGGGGGCATTAATTGGGCTTATGGGGGCGGTGCTTTCCGGCTCATCCGTGCGTACGGCCGTAAGCTTGTGTACGTGTCTTGTGCAGATCCTATCAAAAATCCCGCACGCAAACAAATTCTCGGAAATCCCCTCTCCTCCCCGCCGGCTTTCCGTGTTGGCCGCCGCCGCCGCCCTTGTTTGTATTGACAACAACAACAACGTCGTCATCGTTGTGTAACGTCGGCTCTTGTATCACGGGTCGTCGTTTGCGGACTGTTCTGTGTATTAGCTGCTGTTGTGTTTGTGGCCCCCTTGGTGGTGAGTGACGTGCGGGTCGAGTGGCGGGCTCGAGTGTGGAGCGCGCCTCCCGGTCTCCGGGGCGATCGATTTTAAGTGGCCGGGTGGTTTTGAGCAAACGCTGCGGTCGCCCGCGCCGTCGTAGTGCTAAACAAACGATCGCGGTGGCCCCGGCGCGGTCGTCGGGGCGAGTCGAGCCGAGCGAGAGCGGCGCTTTGTGTCCCGTCGGTCCCAGCTGCCTCCCCCCCCCCACCCCACCCCCTGGAGGGTGAGAGGGTTGGGTTGGGAATCCTGGAAATGGTCACCACTTGTGTGGGCACTCGGACCATGTGTCGCAAACATCGGGCAGTGTCACCTGCACCTGCCCAGCAGTAGCAGCAGCAGCAGAAGCGTTCACACGAATGATTGCATTCAGAGAGCCAGGGGCTGTTCCGACCCTCGCGACCGCCACGCCCGCAGCCCGCCTATGATTTAGCGATTTTCCCACTTCGCCATTCGTGTGCGAGTTGATCGGGGGTACTGCCACAGCACGCGGTGCAACGATTCCGATTCAATCTCCCGTTGTCTGTCCGCGTGGCAGACGCTGTTGTTGTAACGTTCTTACCAGCCCCGACTGCTCATCGGATTCCTCCGGCATAAATAAATATTCTGATACTGATCACTGACCATGCCCACTCCTCTACCGGCCTGCCCCACCCCTTGCCGGCAGTCCTGAGTTGAACGCGAGGCCGATACGTTTTAAGCTGGCAGCGGTGGCGTCTCGCGCATGTGAATCCAGCGCTGTGTGGAGGCGCGAGAGGGGTTGGTGGATTGCACAGATGTTGTGAAAATTCTGTCCCGTGGGCATTGTGGAGCCAGCCGTAACCTGGCTTGCCAGGATAACGCCACCTGTTCGATTTCTATGGGATAGAGCGTTTCCCCCTCGCACACGTGGGTTTATCTCCGGCTGCTCCGTTTTCCTCCCACGTGTGTGAGCACCCGTTCATTGTCTGAAAACATCATAAGAGATGGGGGGGGATCGCAGATGTCGGACTAAAAATGTCTGACTGGTGCTGATATTGGTAGTAAGCGTGGCGATGGAAGCTCTGGTAATGATGTCACGACGATGGCGAAAACGCCATGGGCGGTGGGCAGCGATGGTGACTTGTAATCGTGGTGCAGCCGAAGAGAGGGAACCCACCTGATAGTACGTCCACCGTGGTTGTTGGAGCGACGGAATCATCGCGTGGCTGTGAGACGCGGCGGGGATGGGGGCATGGTGGCTTGCGTCGGGGAGAGAGGCCTTAATCCAGCAACGAAGCGATCGCGGCTGTTGATAACGATGATAGTGTGGCGATGACGACGGCGACGATGTTAACGGTGGTTGTGGTGGTTGGTGGTGGTGATGCGGCTCCTGCAGATGGGTGTGCCGATGGTGGGAGTGCCGGTCATGGGCCAGCAGCCGATGCTGTTCGCTCAGCCCGGAGTCCGGCCGACCAACCCCTTCGGGCCCGTGCCTGGGACGCAACAGGTACAAGGCGTCGCCCGCCCGTGCACTCACTTGGACCTACCAATTATTTGACTCCATTCGATTACTCTTACGAAGTTGTCGGTTCAATTACGCAACGAATCGGGCTACGCGATTATCGTTTGTGGGGGGCGGTGGGGAGGGGGAGGGATGAGGGGGTTTGGGGGAGGAGTCTCTCTCACCCCCTGTTGCCACGTGTGCACCACTCTCAGATTACTGGACATCTGCGTAAAGGGGCTTCTTGTAGCTCATCGGATTCCTCCAGTATAAATCAAGATTCTGATTCTGATTGCGAGTAGCCCCCGAAAACCAATGCACGAATTCTGTGTACGTGCGAGAAACGTATGTTGAACTTATTTCGCGCCGTACGTAGCCGCCAACTGTGCGAATCGGAGGTATGGGGGCGATGAGCGTAGACGTGGGAGCGTAGCAGAGTAGTACAACAATGCATTTTCGCAGCAATGCCCTTTGCTGCCCCACAACGTAGCACTACGGCAGCCCACAACTCCTGTGTACACAGTGGTAACTCGCATAAGCACTGACCAGCTCAACCCCTGTTTACTTGTATGTATATTGAAGTTCTTTTGCACCGTACATAGCCAACCGTGCACATCGGAGGTTTGGGGGGGAGGGAGGACAATAAACTAAACGCACAAAAAGCTGTTCTAGAGAAATGAGTTTGTCTATCTAGATTAAAAAGTGCATGGCTCGTAGTGGCTTCATAATATCGGAAGGAAGAGCGTTCCAGACGGCCGCAGAAGCGCATCTTAAAGCGCCGCGCGATGATGATGCTGTGTCCACCGTCTTTGTTCAATGGCCGGCCAAAATCCGCTGCTGCTGTTGCGAGGATGACCGAAGTTCTTGGATCAGGCGCATTTCCGGGTAATTTGATCTTTAAGTCTGTGGTCTGGCCCAGCGTCAGCGCTCCACTCGCAAGGGCACACACCCACAGGGTGCGGCCATAAACAAAGATGCACCCCCGAAAATGTTCAAATAGCTCTCACCTTTGTGAGAGCTTTGTGCGCCAGGATCAGAATCAGAATCTTTATTTATCCTGGAGAAATCCGACGAGCCTATGAAGCACTTTTTCGCATTGTAATGTCCAGCAGGGACGGGTCGGAAACTTACAACAACAAACAATACTAAAAGAAACGATCAGAGTGCAAAGCACGGGAAAGGTCAGCTCGTCACTAAAAATAAATACACCTAAACCCAACTTCTGATTTTGCCGGGTAAAAGTCACCGAGCTATGAGCTCCCTTTCAGAAGCGACCTGGCCACAAATGACAGCTCAATGAAGTGGCACATTTGAAGCTTTCTCGATAAATAAGTAATATTTAAAACAAACTTTTTTAAAAACACGCTTTAATGAAATGTCCCGTACGAGTAATGGCAGAACTCCACGACTCCAGGAAGTGGCCTCAAAGCTTGCCACAACGTAAGGGACCGTGGCCAATTACAGCCAACGTTAGTTGAGCGTGGACAATTAGACCCAAGCCGAAACAACATATAAAAAAGAATGTTTAAAAATATATATTTTTTCTAATAGAATATAGTTTGCAGTCGATACCACATTGGAAAGTGGGTTAAAATTGAGTTACAAGATTTGAGAATTCAACAACAACAACAGAGTGAGTTTAAAGAAAGCGTGTAGAAAAAGCAAGAATCTCACCAGTAAATATTATATTAAAAGTCATCTCCACGCGCGATGGCAATCTTTCCCCCATGGTGCCAACACACTCAGACTATTCCGCAATCCGACTCCAGTGGGTTGTTGGCATTCCTTCCGCGTGCGCTGGCAGTGGCAACTGGTCGGAGTCGAGTGGCACACGACATCATCCGTAACGCGGCGATAGATGCGGCAGGACCGGCTCGCCTGACTCTGGCAGCGTCGGTCGCATGAACGGGCGAAGACCACACAGCGGCATATTGCTGCGGCTTACAGCTCGCCGTGCAGAGCGGTGGGGGGGTCTGCGTCTCGAACCGTCGTGGCGCGTCGCCTTGTGAGCGGAGGTTTTTCACGGTCGGGGAACGTTTAAATCCCCATTGAATCGTTTGCACGCGTCGTAATCGACACGGTTAGCGCCGTTTGATTTTTGTCTTGCGCCGCTGGCTATGAACTCGAAACTTCTCATTTTTCCAGGTAAAATGGCCACTGAGCTGCACAGCTGTTTTTTGAGAAACGACCTGGCAATCAAAATTGATCGCACAACAAAATTGCATATCACGTGGAAATTTATTTGCAGCCAAATGCTCTGAACGCGTGTTGATTCTAAATGTGGAGGAACAAACAGGAGGACCTGGAAAATCCACGCGACCACGGGGAGAGAGTCACACAAACTCCAAATATACAGGCGTCGGGATCGAACCCGCAACCTCCTGCGTACCAGGCGTAGGTAGTTAACATCTCCTAGCCACCGTGATGATGATGAGAGAGAGAGAAAGACGCAAACTCCAAATTTTCAGCATGCGTCAGGGTCTGGAACGAACCCACGACCTGCATACCAGGCGAGGTAGCTAACATCTCCTAGCCACCGTGATGATGATGAGAGAGAGACGCAAGCTCCAAATATACAGCAGGCGTCAGGGTCGGGGTTGAACCCGTGACCTGCTGCGTACCAGGCGAGCTAACATCTCCTAGCCACCGTGATGATGATGAGAGAGAGAGAGACACGCAAGCTCCAAATATACAGCAGGCGTCAGGGTCGGGGTTGAACCCGTGACCTGCTGCGTACCAGGCGAGGTAGCCAACATCTCCTAGCCACCGCAGCGCACTCAAGCAGCACGCGTACCGAGTCTCCAGTTTGCGGCTATTTGTTCAAATAAATGCATTTTTTTGTTATTAAAGGTAGGGGGTGATGTTCGCCTCGATTACAAAAAAATATATACGCCCTGAAATAAAGGTGGCTTAATTCACACACTTTGGCATTTCACAACCAATATCCATAATAGGGGGGGGGAGGGGGGGGGATGTTTTTTTCGGTGAGATCGTGTAAATATAAATGTGTCGTTAACCCACCACCATCGTGGCGGGTAAAAAAAAAAAACCTTTATATTGGGCAAGTTTTTACAACTCAGAATAATAATTTGATACGTTTGTAGGACGTGGCAACACATTTGTTCGACAACATTTCCACCCACTTGCACTGCGCTTTCCACGGATGAAAGAATGATATATTTTACATGCGGTCATGGAGGAGGAGGTTGAATGTTTTTGTCATTTAAGTGGATCAATTTTTCCTGCTTGTAATTGGTGACTTGCCATTTGTCCGTCTGAGTCTTTGTACTGCGTGCGTGTCCGTGCGTGCGTGTCTGAGCGTGCACGCGTTTACGGGGTTGCTTGTGAAAAATTAGTCTCGCTGGAACTGCCCTCACTACATCTCTCTCTCTCCCCATCCTGTACGTGTGTGCCATACTCGCATCTCTGCTTATCCATCGCTTTGCACGCTTGACTTTTTTTTTACAACTTCTACCCTCGTCCTCCACCTGTCTCGCCACCTCCCCCCGCCCGTGCCCTGCACGGCGTTTATTTCGTTTGGCTCGCTCGCTCGCTCGCCCGCGCACCCACGCCCACTCCTCTTTCGCACCTCAACGTTTCTTCGCCTCACCTCGCCCTGCCCTGCCTTTCTCTACCCCCGCCTCTTCCTTCCCCCTCCACTCTCGGCCTGCCCTTTGCCGCCTTGGCCCGTGCTGCCCTGCCATCCGTTGCCAGGCGCTGCTCCATCCTTCCTTCCCCCACCCCCTCTCGCCCTGCCCTTTCCCCGCGACCCCGCGTCGCTCCGCCGCGTAGTTTCCCGTCTCCCTGTCCCAGACGTCTCTTTGCCACCCCCAGCAGCCCCCCGCACGGGAGCCCCCCCCTCATCCTCGTCCTCCTCAGGCCTCTCCATCCAGGATTTCTTATAACGAGCCCTCGCCACAGCAGGTATGGGCGGCGTCTCGCACTGCTGCTGGCGCTGAGCGCCACTTACCCAGCTGACCGTACCAACGGCACGGATGGCCCACTCTGTGACTGCCCCCACTCTCTCTTGTCTGTGCGACTGACCTCTCTCTGGCTGTGACTGCCCCCTCTCTCTCTCCGATTGTCTCCTCTCTGTGTCTCTCCCCTTCTGTGTCTCTCCCCCTCTGTACACGTGCGTGACTGCCTGCCATCGTGCGCGACTGCCACCCTCGCATCTTTGACCCGGCTGCGGGCGTTACCCACCCCATTGCCCGTCACTGACCACCCACATCCAAATATTAACTGCCCCCCCTACCGCCCGCCCTCCTATGTATGTGCTGTGTGCCTAGCACAAACACTTTGCCCACCCGGGGCCCCTGGTTGTTATTTTTTTTTGCCGGAGATCTCACGAGCGCAAACACGTTGCGCACTCGCGGAAACAAACACCGCCAGATGTCGGGGGCCCTCGGCCGACGGCGGCCGATGTGCCACCCACCCCCCCCCCCCCCCGCTGGTTTCTCCTCCGGCAGACACGGCGGCTACATTTGTGCCCGCCACAATTCCCAACGCTGGCGTACGGTGGCCGTCCATGGCCGTACGCACGCGAGCCGACAGGCCGGATGGACGTTAGATCGGAGGCGCACGCTTGCACACGAGTTCGAAGCCGAATTATTGACGGACCGTGGAAGAAAAATCACGTGCGCCGCGTGGACTCTTGTCAGGTTTCCAGGACCCGCATGTCCTCGTGAGCATTTAGTCGGCGATAATTACTGGACATCTGTGCGAAAGAGCTTCATAGCTCGTCGGATTTCTCCGGGAGAAATAAAAATTCTGACAACGTGAACGTTTCAACGAGACGATGTCACATCACGACATAGCGGCACACGCGATGACCTCTGCGCTGGGGAGGAAGGGGAGGTGCGCACCTGAAACTAGTGCCGGTTTCGTCAGTCCCTATTCGTCGCTGGGTTTTTAGTCGCCAAATTGTGGACGGTCCTTTGATTAATGTGGCTGCGTCTTCTATTGGCCAAGTCCCTAATAGCAATGCAAATTGAGATTTAAGTCTTAATTTTGGAGCTTTCGTGACTGCAGGAATTACTCTTTGGTTCTTTCGGTAAAGTCACGTATAAAGATAAAATAATAAATTAAATAATAGCATACGACGTTTCGATTGCAACACAAGCAATCATCATCAGGTATAAATGAAATAGCAACAAAAATTTTACCAGAAAACTATAGACAGACATATAAGCAGACAGATATCACCAAGATACATAGAGAAAGTTAAACAGGTACAGAGAGGGAAATCGTCTCTGTCTATTTAAGGCCACGCCACAGAGACGATCTCCCTCTCTGTACCTGTGTTACTCTCTCTATGTATCTTGTTGATATCTGTCTGCTTATATGTCTGTCTATAGTTTTCTGGTTAGATTTTTGTTGCTATTTCATTTATACCTGATGATGATTGCATGTGTTGCAATCGAAACGTCGTATGCGATTATTTAATTTAGTATTTTATCTTTATACGTGACTTTACCGAAAGAACCAAAGAATGAGATTTAAGTTTTGTTCATATTCGTTCGTCTTCACGGCAGCTGTTACGTCTCCCCCCCTCCCAATTACACGCTGATGCACGGAGAGCTTTCTTAGTTGCAAAGCATTAAAACGTTTCAAATGCGCGATGAAAGTGGCGCTCCGGAATGGTCCATCCTGGAAGCTCTCCTCAGCCTCTGTAGCAACAGAGTTTATGCTCAATGTTTGATGATCCAGATTGAGTCCTTAATCCCATCATCTGCAGCTGGGCGCCATGGTGGCTAGGATATGTTAACTACCTCGCCTGGTATACAGGAGATCGTGGGTTTGAACCCGACCCTGATGCCTCCTGCTGTATATTTGGAGTTTGCACGTATATCTCTCCCTGTGGTCACGTGGATTTTTCTCCCGGTCCTCCGGTTTTTATCTCCGCATTCATAAACATGCATTCAGGGTTATGCAATCGCTATAAATTTCCACATGATAAGCCACTAAGTTGAGCTATCATTTGTGGCCAGGTCGCTTCTGAATAGCTCAGTGGGCCTTACCTGGTAAAATAAACGAATAGAAAGTTTACAAATAGTTTCAGCTGTTTCCTAAACACTCTCCCAGTATTTCACCAGCCTCCATTAACACACAGAGCCTTGACCTCTTCAGAAAAGAGTTTCGGCCAACAGGAAATGACGCGATGACAGGAAATTATATAATCCCAGCAGAGCTGAGCATCTGTTGGCAAGGATTAATTATCTACTAAATAATTAAACTAAGTGTGCTTTTCACTTATTGCCCGAAATCGGTGAATAATGGTTAGAGATAAGAGCCGTTAAAAGGGGGAGGGTGCCATCTATGTATATTCCCTGAACCACTGTGGGTCTCAGGTGGTGAGAGTGGGAGGGGGGGGTGGAATGGAGGTCTCCACCCTCATTGTGTTGCTGTAACATTCTCACCCCGCGCCCCTCAATGGACGTATGTGATGAAAGAGCTTTACAGCTCATCGGATTCCTCCTGAAGTGTAAATAAAGATTCCGATTTAGAGGGTTGGCACGACGCGCCTCGCTGCTGTTAAGAATCGCCGCGATCGTGTACCGTGTGCTCGTCGCAACATTTCGTAACGTCATGATTTGTCGTTGCAAATTTGTATTTTTTAATATGCAGCATAAAAGATTCCGATTATGACAGCCCAGGGCTGCCTGTGATACGGCGGCGATGCGGCAGCGTATCGTACGAGACCAAGCCTCCCCCGGTGATCGTATCGTCCGTCTCGCCGAAGCATTGTCGTATCGTGTGAACCTCGTTTGCCGATTTCGTATATATGTTCATTGACATTTGTATCGCCTTCCAAGCACGTTTAAAATTCACACGCGCCGCCCCTCGCATTTGCACGGGATAGATGGCCAGGCTGGTCGGAGTAGGGGGGGGGGGGTGTCACCACCTTGTGCTTGCCCACCCCAGCCAGCAAAACTTGCTCGCCGGCTCGTAGCGGGCTTGCGTTGCAGTCGAATAAATTTTACGCCGTCCTTATGCGTACTGGAAGCACGGCAAAGCACAAGCACGGTGCGATAATTATGCGAGCTACAAGTACACAAGTTATAGGCACCGGATTTCACGATCGTCGTTCCGTGAACGTCGGCGTTGTGCAAAAATTATATCGCGGCGACCCTGGTAGCGACAGCCGTCAGGCAGAGGTCGCAACCGGGTACACGATACCCGTACCCTACCCGGCTACTCGTACCCAGCCAGGTACGGGTACCCGTTTGCGACCCTGGTGCAGCCGGGTACGGGTAGGCCGTGAGTCACTGGTGAGTCACCGTTTGTCACTCATTTCGGGTAGGGTACGGGTAAGGAATCAAAACCCGTTTGCGACCTCTGCCGTCGGGAGACCCCACGATCGTTGTTTGGCAGCGAGCGCTGTCCTTGAAGTGCCAAGCTGTGTGTGCGCGCGTGTCTGTCTGTCTCGGGAGGAGCGTTCGCGTGGCGGTTAGCGAGCTGAGCCTACGAACCCGGCGACCCGAGTTCAAATCCCGCTCACGGCCACCAAACACCCTGTGACGATTATCTGAACCGGTCCTGGGCCTCCCCTAGCTTAACTCGGCCTCAAATGAGTACCTGGTGCAGTGTGTAAACATCGATACTATGGAGGCAAAGGCAGCCGGGCCGTGGTGCTGGCCACCCACCTCCTCATGTGCCGCCGGGCTAAGGCGCTCTATAAATATAAAATCAGATAAGATAAGTGCTCGCTAACAGCACTTGCCCCAAAACTCTTGCGTGTGCTTTTGGGTTGTACTGCGCGTAAGTAGTTCGGCACGATGTCCTGCTTCTTCTCCTTCGCTCCAGCTGCTGTGAATCTTCTTGGGGAATTAAATGAAGGAGGGGGAACGGGCACCTTGTGGTAACAACCCGAAAATACAACTGAGAGCCCGTACAGCACAATTGCACAGAGTCTCCGTCCTCTCGGTGTGGGGTCCCCATGTTGGGGGTTTACTCATTAACCTTATTTCCCCTGATAAGCCTTGCTATCCTGTTAATTGATTATTCTTGCGGTAATATCGTCGGTGGTGGTGGTGGTGGCGGCAGTGGTGTCTCCCATCTGCACTGCCCTCGGATGTGCCCTGTTGTTGGTGTTGTGTTGGCAGGGATTCTAACCTCATCTCACCCATCCTCCCTAACCTTAGCTTGTGATGTTTTTCACCATGATAATAATACTTTTAATATTGCTCTTTATCTGTCTATCGGAGAGCCTCATTGAGTCTCAAAATGCATTTTCAGGATGGCCCTGCACTGAATTATGACTTTGTGACATGTCAGTAAAGTCCCCTAATAATATTAATTGTAGTTTTATATTTAATAATAAATGTCAAGGGTCCTTGAATTACAGTAACCTTGGGTTGGTTAGTGGATGGTTGAGTGAGAGAGTGGGCGATGGGTGAGCGAGTGTATAGATGAATGGGTGAGTGAGGAGGTGGTTGGGTGAAAGGGAATTCGTGGATGGTTGAGTGAGTGAGTGAGCAAGGGAGTTAAGTATAGGACGAGTGGGTGAGAGTGATCGAGAAGGGGGTCTTGAACAGCTGGGTTACCGAACAAGGAAATGAACGAGTGCGCGAGTGTGATGGCGAGTATGGACTTGGGTGAGCGGGGGTGAGTAACACAGCGGGTGAGCGGGCGAACGAGCGGGCGAGCTGGGGCAGTGAGCGACACGTTCTCTCCCTTTCCGCTTGTGCCACAGATGCAGTTCATGTGACGTGAGGACGAAGCGCCAGCGCAGGCCGACTCAGGAGGAGGGCGCAGGCGCCTGGGCGAGGAAGGGGGGGCCCCCCCACACACAGGACCCGTTCCCCCCCCCCACCGCGAGCCCCCCACGAGCCCCCCTCCCCCCACTACGGTGCGCACACCACCCAACCCGAGCCGTCCGCCCCCACCCTCCACCTCCACGAGGCCTGGGCCGCGTTACGTTCTGCATTCCCGTTATTACGTATTTTATTTTTTTCTTTTGCATATTTTTTTTCCACATCTTTTACAAAGTTTGAATCAAAAAAATATATATATGTAAGTGTGTGAGTGCGAGTGCGTGTGTGCGCGCATATATATATAAATAATTACAGTGACGAATTACAAGTGAAACGACGGTCAGAGCAGCAGCAGCAGCAAGAAAAAAGCGTGTGCATTATAAAATAATTGATGAAAAAAAAAACCCCACACGCAAAGCGGAAATCATATTACTTCTATATACATTTACAAAGTGTACAAAACCCTCAAGAGATTAGCAGGACCGCCCTGCCGGGTTCCGGTGCCCGCGGCTCGGAGTTGACCTTGCGCCTCTCTCACTGCGAGAGAGTCGCCCACCCATGCCGGGGCTGCCCCGCTCGCCACCGACGTCCACCGCTCGCCTCCGACGTCCACCGCTCGCCCGCCTCGCCGGAGACCAGGACGACGCCGTGGATCGCGCCGCCAGATGTACGCGGCGCGTCTCGCTCTGCCGCCCTCGCCACCCTCGCCGCCACCTCTCGCTACCTCCACAAACTTCGCAAACTTCTCCACCCCTGCCACCCTTGTCGCCACCCTTGTCGCCACCCTCACAACCTCCGCGACCCCTCCGTCACCCTCGCCACCCCCCCCCCGTCACCCCTCGCATCCGCGTGGATGGATGCATTGTGGCGGCAGTGGGTGATGAGGCCACGATCCGTTGTTGTACTGTACTTCTGTGCTGTCGAGTCTATGCTGTCCTCTGCCCTTCACCAGCCCGCACTGACCAGCGTGGTGAAGAAGTACGGTGATTAACAGCCCCCACTCCCCACCACCGTGACCGGCATGGAAAGGCCCTGATCCAGCAGTGGATGTTCATGCTACCTATAATAGCCACACCCGTACAACGATACGGGTCACTTGAGACTTAAGCACTGCCCTCGGGCGTCGACTGTGCAGCCGCTGGCGGGGTCTGGCAGAAGGAAGGGAGCGGTGGCGAGGCGTGGGCAGCCGCAGCGGCGTTGGCCATGGTGAGAGGCTCGAGTGCGCGTCCCCGGCCGCCACCCAGCTCGTCCGTGACCCCAGATCGGGTCTCGAACTTGTCGCTACCGCCCGTGGTGGTTGGGTGTCACTTGGCAAGTTGTAACCTCTGCGTGTTGCCAATGACGGCGAGTTACGCGACAACCACGTGATTCGAGTGGGGTCATCCAATAATTGAGGCTTTGGCCGCCGTATAAATAAATTGGCCCCGCAAAACGTCGTTTGCGACCTCGGTTGGTACCAATGTTTTCTGTGTGGCCCACGGACTAGGAGCGGGATGCCTCCGATTGGGGAGGGGGCACGCAGGCGTAGGTGGGTAGGGGGTCACTTAAGTTCATCATGGGGGGGTTGGGTAGAGGCCCCCTGTGGTTTTCCCATAGCATCACCACTGCCCTCCACCACCACAACCACCACCAGTCCCGAATCAAACCTCGCTTGTACTTTTACCGCCACATTTAGGCTGGAGAGCATCCCTTTTTAGCAAAAAAAAAAAAATTGTGTTTAAACGGTTCTGGAGAGGCTGCTTGCGGTCGGCACCCGGCGCGCTCCCTCCGGCACCGGCGTGAGAATTGGAATTGGCGTGGCCACCCACACCGGGGATTCTAGCCCACCCACCACTGAGGTGGTTCAGGTTCGAACATTCGGACGGCACGAGAGCCGGCGGCCTTGGCTGCTTTGTACAGCGACGGAGGCTGCGGCTCTGCGTGGTTTTATTTTTTTTTCACAATCAAAATCTTGCTTTGGACTGGAAGAATCCGATGAGCTCAACGAAGTTTTTTTTTCCTTCACAAAATGTCAAGTCGGGATCAAATCGGGGGGGGGTGTGGGGGGGCTGGGGCGGGAAAGAAAGTCACGGCAGGCGGCAACGCAAACTTGGCGGTGAAATCCCCTCCGCGCCGTTTCGCAGCGTGGGCTTTGCGAATCGCCGAAAAAGGGGCCGGACGGTTTAGTTTGTCCGCTGATGAAATCTTCGACGGGGGGCTCTGGCCCTCTGCCGCACGGTGAACGTCGCGCAAGGGACGCGGTTTCCCCCGCGTGAAAAAAAAACAACTCGTGGCGGAATTTTTTTGGGACGAGCGTATGCGGCCGATTTTTTTAGTTCAGTCGGTTACTGCAATGATGGAAGAGCAGCCCCCCCCCCATCTCCCTGGAGTGCCCCACGTGACGGCCGGGGGACGTCGCTGCCCGCCGCTCGGGGGGCCCCTCGACCATCATCTTGCCGCTCCGCGACCGGGCTCTGGGTTTCGGACGCCGTTCGTCGGTTGTGTTGTCGGGCGGGTTCCCCTCGTGCTGCGGACAGCGTTGTGCCGCCGCTCTGTGATAAACGGTTCGGCTGCCAGGTATGTAAACATGTTTACGCGTGCGATTGGGCCCCCTCGCTGGTGGTGCGATTGAGCAGGTGGTGTGGTGGAGAGGTGGGTGGGAGCGGGTGGGGGGTGCACTCGGTCTGTGTTTGAGCTGCGTCTCATCGAATATCGCGTTCCCCCCCGTCTCTCTTCCCCCACCCCACCAAACGATGTAACATCTCTGGCGTTGCTCAGCGTGTCGTGGGAACGTGTCCAGATTCGCGGGTCGAGATGAGACGAAGCCACGAGGGGGGCGGGCGGGGTTTGTCGATCAACGTGGGCGCCGATCGGCGGTTGCGCCGGCGGTGGTTTTTAGTGGTGGCGGTGTCAAAGTAGGGGGCAGAGCCGGGTGGATCTGCCAGTCATCTCAGTCGGTCAACCCATGGGCCACCCTGTGGCTGCTGTCCCCGTGACCTCCCTGACAGCCAGCGAGCCTGCGACACCTCCACGTGGCCTCAGAGCGCTCGCCTGGCCCCCTGACACCGCCGCCGTGGTGGCACCGCCGTCGCTCCCGTGGCGAATGGGGCGGCTGTTGGCATCGGTGGCTGCGGCCTTGGAAGGCTGCTCACGGCCGGCCCCGTGTTGCCAGATCCAAAGGAATAGTTTTCCCCCCCTTACGATCGGGGGGGTGGGCTCGAGCGTGTGAGGTCCCCCTGGTGTTCTCCGGCATTTCCACCACCCCCCCGACTCCCCGCCCCGCTCTTCGTTCTTCGCCGTTGTGTTAAACAAAAAGGGTGCCTTAGTTTGGCTCTCCGAGCACTAGGCATTATCGCTGGTCAAAGAGTGAGAGTGTGAAAGCGAGAGTGGCTCATGGTGTGGGTGCGTGCGGAATGTGGCGTGCAGTGGCTCGGCAGCAGTGGCGAGCGCGCCATCCAAATCGGTCCCGACTCTGCCGGTCGGTTATACTCGCCTGTTAATTAGTCGCAGGCGTGCTGTGTAAAACATCAGCCACTGGGGAGACAAAGGCGGCCGGGGCGTTCAGGACACAGCCACCACCTGGTGCTTCTGCCCCCCCCCCCCCTCACCGGCCTTTCGTGGGTACTGGCCAATAGCACTTCGATCTCTAAGGCGATGTACGGGCGATCTTTGTCCCATGTACTGGTAGTGAGTGAGTGGCAGAGTGCGTGCTGTATGGGAGAGCGTGCGCGCGTATGTGTGCGTGTGTGGCCCTGGTGCTTCGTAGTCAGAGCAGTCGGCACCTTCTCCCTCTGCTCGGTTAGTTGCCATTGGGACTCACCCTGGGCACGTGGGGGGTTTGAACTCGGGGAAATCAATTCGGGCGCTCGGGGGGGGGGGGGTTGACGCGTTTGTAAAATCTATAAACCTTTACCTCCTCGTGGTGTTGTGGTGGGTGGTGGTGGATGGTGTGTCGGTGGGCGGAAGAGGCCTTCCACCCACCGCGACCCCCGTCCCTGCGCGAGCCGTCAACCCTCGAGCCGGCCCTGGTGGGGGGGGAGTGGGGAATGGTGGCGCCCAAAGCCCTCGTGAAGCGGGTTTAATTGTTGGTCGATCCCGAGTTCAGAAAGTATTACCGGGGGTGGCGGTGGCGGTGAGGACGCCAACCCCCGTGACCTCGACCCGGCCTCGCCGCGTGCAACAGCGCAGCTGCGTGAATTCACCCATTATTATATAACGACAGTGCTACAGCGATTACGATCGTTACGATGTTGACGAATTCCCCACCCCACTCTGATCCACCCCCCTTCTCACTCTCATCCACTCCCCCTTCTCACTCTCATCCACTCCCCTTCTCACTCTCATCCACTCCCCCACCTGCGCCCCCCCCCCCTTGCCGTTCCACGTGGTGTTCAGCCTGCGCCGTTGATCGGTGCAGTGCAGCAGTGGAGTAACGTTTTGAACACCCCCCGGCGATGGTCACCCCCCTCCCCCCCGTGACAGCTTCCAGTGACGCAGCAGAGAGACGCCACCCTGGACATTTTTTGTGCCCCCCCCCCCCCCCAAATCCCATTCTTTTGGCGTCCCCTTAACCCCCACACCCGACGTTTCGTTGGCACCTCGGCAGCTCGCGGGATAGAGAGGCCGGCAGTGGAGAAGGAACGGACAGGTTTCGCCCGCTTACTGTGGACCACGCGGGAGAGATGGGGGGGGGGGGGGCCCTTGACTGAAGAGGAGCCTTAATAATTCCTCGCGGAGAGATGTTGGTGGGTGGGTGGTCGTGGTCGTGGTGGGACGATTCGTGTGTGAGCTGCCGTCAACTTTGAATTCCCTCCGCTGTGGAATTGGCCGCGTGCTCCAAAATGTTTCGGTGTCTTTTCGTGTCGTGTTGTTTTAAAACTCTCCCGGTTTTGTTATTTTTGTTTAATAATGTTACCGTTGATTATATTTCGCAAATTGGAAATGCCCCCTCCACCCTCCCCCCCCCCCACCGAGGAGTGAATCCCGATGATGCGTTGTAAGGATTGCTTTCTTTTACGGAGCCATTTGGGAGTTAATTATGTTTCTGCGATCAATTTATGATTCTCTGTCATTGATGAATTGTCCACTCTCTCGCTCTGTCTCTCTTGTTGTGAAGCGGCTGCGCTGGGTGTGACGAGCCCACCACGTTCCCTCCCTGCGCCCACGAGAGACTTCAACCCCCCCCACCTCGTTCAATCGCCCATCTCGAACCCACCTCGGTTCACCGAGCACTTCACAGGCCAGACGTTTTAACAAACAAACAAAAAACTCAAACACGGTGGTAAACCCACTTTAGGGCCATGACCACAGTCCCCACAGCATGCTCAAGTTGATAGCAATTGCCCCCAACTCAAATCCAGTCCATCTCGAGACGAGATTTCTATCGGGGAAAATGTTTTTAGCCGTGACTCTTAACTCCGATCCAGTTTCAACACTCGTCTAAACCAGGTTTAAGGCCTCACCGCTCCCGATTTGGACCCAGTCCAACTGTTGCCTCAACTGGTTTATGGCTATTACTAGTCTCGTTCTTGATTCCTAACCCAGGCTTAAATTCAACCGAACTCTTTTGGAAGGGGGTGGGGGGGTGGGGGATTTAGAGCCGTGTAACGCATTACAACTGGACCTGAGGTCAGTTTGGGGCTTGCAGCCGTAGCTTGGAGTCGCGTGTCGTGTTTAAACCCCTTGGACACAAAATCATCCCCGCCCTGTCACTGAACTCGCCTTTAGCAACCCGGCCCCCCCTACGAGCCCCCTACGAGCCCTGTAACTCAGACCGAGAGCCCCATTTTAGCCACCAGACCTTTTGGTCAAATTGCGATCTGGGGTTACCGGGGTGAACCTCTCGGGGGGGGAGGTGGGGTGGGGAGACACGGGGAGGGTGGGTGGTCGGCTCAGTCCACGCCGCAGTGTGGCTGCCACGGGTGCCCCCCCCCCCCCCAGTGTTCCACATTTTATTTCTTTCTGGGGACGTCAGCGTCCATCAGGGGGAGCCTCGCCCCCCCCCCCTTTGTAAATTTGTTCATAATTGTCGATCGCCCTCTCTGTTGTCATCGGTGGGCTGTGCTGGCTCATTTAAGGCGTGTTCCAGTTCCATTGTTTATTTTGTTTTGTGACGGCTCTACGTGTTCAAGTCTCTGTCGAGCGCTAAAGTCCAGATGTGTGCATTGACCTGCAACGCCGCGTTCCGTGAGCGGTGATTTTGTGGGGGGGGGAGAGGGTGACCAGAACCCCCAATTTTAATTCCGATTTGGGCCATCACCGTGGCGTCGTGAGATGAACTTCCTTGAGGAGGACCCTGCCTGCCGCTGTCGTGCGGGGACCGACCTCTGTGTGTCAAGAGAACCGCACCGACGGAAGTTGACTTAAATGAACTACTTCGGAAACAAGTCGCCTCGCTTATCCACACGAGGGTGGGGGTTGTGGGTGGGGGTTGTGGGGCCACGCGGGTTTTTTTGTGTTAATGCCACGAAAAGAGTATATCTGTCGTCGCATGCCAAGTCTAACCGAAATGTTTAATTCTCAGATTTATAATTTGCCGAATTAAATGAAAACCAAATTTTACGTGGTGGGTTTGTTTTTGTTTTGTTTACGTTACGTACTTACCGGGGCCTGAGACCATCATCACTTTGCTCCCTTGAGGGAAGGGAGCCTGCTTTAATGCCGGAGCGGTGGCTGTAACCCGGAGTCGAGCCCCGGGGTATCGGCGTTGCCGGCTCCTCCCCCAGTCGGCGGTAAGGCGTGTGCCGTGCACGGACCCGGTCGTCTACGCGTTTGGGCGGCTTTGCCAATCTCCAATCTGACGTTGGCACTCGCACGGTTTTGAGCGGCGTCGGAAGCCAACTGGAAAACGCCTTAACTATTCATCCAGTTCGATCCTATCACGTGGGGGAGTGGGGTGGGGGACAGCTCGAAGGGTCCTCCATGTGTCTATCCGTGTGTGTGTCTCTCTATCTCGTGTCTCTGTATATCTCTCCGTTGCTCTCTTATCAGTGGGCTGGATCAGCCCCCCCCCATCCCCCCTTTTGTGGGGTGGCCTGTTGACGCTTTAAGGCGCGTTTGAGATGGAAATAAAAAGACGCCTTCTGGCTGAACCCAACACAACCCGTTCGTGCTGCTGTCACCTCGCCCCGACACGGTTGGAACCCCCCCCCCCCCCCCCAAGAAACCCA
The DNA here is from genome assembly GCF_015708825.2 of Lethenteron reissneri. Classification (NCBI taxonomy): domain Eukaryota; kingdom Metazoa; phylum Chordata; class Hyperoartia; order Petromyzontiformes; family Petromyzontidae; genus Lethenteron; species Lethenteron reissneri. The sequence goes on from NC_083834.1 coordinate 7,346,810, forward strand.
TCTACAGCCCCCCCGGAGTTGCCTAACTGCTCCAACCCGTTGCGGAGACGTCCACGTGTAAGCGACTATTGCGTGCGACAAAGTTGCGCAGGCGTGGATCCACGTTGACACGACTCTTGGCGTTGTGTGTGTGTGTTCGCGTGCGATTCCGTCTGCTACGCGCGCGGTAAGTCACGCGCTGTTTTTTTAAACAAGCAAAAAGCAACGTGGGGGTTTGAGTCGTTTTTAAATCCTTTATATTAAGTTCGCTTCCTTGCTTGCTTGCGCGCTTACGACCGTGCAAATCTTTTGGTCGTTTTTTAACCCACTTCCCGTGATCCAATCGAGCTGACATTTTGCACACAGACTCGTTGTGCGTGACAATTTATTTGCGTGACAATTTATTTTCGTGAAAAAAATTTTTTTCAAAAATTTTCCACTTTTTAGGAATTTTTTTTTATATTTAATTTCAAATACCAATGTGATAAAAATGAAACTCTTACTCAAGAAAAACAGAAATGAATAATAAAATAAAACCGATGCCACGCATATAAAGGATTTATAGTGAAAAACTTTGTTTTTACGGGTTAATTTTTTTATAAATGCAAGTAGCTGTTTGGGTTAAGTGATTCTTTTAAATGTGGTCAACCGATTAGGGATTCCGTAATTCGGATAGACCTCGCCTGTGCCCCCCCCCCCCTCCCGTCATTGATGAAGAGACACGCTGACGACCACGTGGAGTCGGGCGAACCGCGACTCGGCCATGGTTGCTTTTTAGCATACGTGCCAAATCATCGACAAGCCGTTCTACATACATGTACAATTACATACATACATGTACAATTACATTCAACGAGACACCAACATAACAAACGAAGAAAGGTACATGTATTGTTTTTTTAAAAGAAGAATGACGTTAAACGTTTAATGTACAGACAAGATGAGTGACGTGAATATATCCAGGGTGGTTAAATTTCGATTTAAAGCTTCAGACGCTATCTCCCCGACAGACCTGGTCTTCACCTGAGGACGGCTGCTTGCGTTGTGGCCGAAACGTCGTGAGAATGATTTAATTATGTTTTAATTTTATTATTTCCCTTCTACGTGACTTTACCGAAAGAACCAAGAAGATGAATCCCTGCAGACAGACCTGTTATTCACCTGAGGATGGCTGCTTGCGTTGTGGCCGAAACGTCGTGAGAATTATTTAATTTATGTTTTATTATTTTATTATTTCCCTTCTATGTGACTTTACCGAAAGAACCAAGAAGATTTACAGGATGCTTCAACAAAACATGTTCACACTTCTGAGAATTTTGCAACAATACCACAAGAAGCCACCTAGAGAAGATTCCAGGCACGCGTTGACAACGATGGCGAACAAGTCGAGACTGACTTTTTGAAGCTATTAACATCACATTTGTTATCATGTTACAGTGTTTTTAAATCCTTTATATTAAGTTCGCTTGCTTGCTTGCGCGCTTACGACCGTGCAAATCTTTCGGTCGTTTTTTAACCCACTTCCCGTGATCCAATCGAGCTGACATTTTGCACACAGACTCGTTGTGCGTGACAATTGATTTTCGTAAGAAAAAAAATTCCTAAATTTTCAACTTTTTAGGAAAAAAAATATTTAATATTTAATTTAAAATACCAATGTGATATAAATGAAACTCTTACTCAAGAAAAACAGAAATGAATAATAAAATAAAACCGATGCCACGCATATAAAGGATTTATATTGAAAAACTTTGTTTTTACGGGTTACATTTTTTATCCGTTCTTTTTTCATTAAAAGCGATAGGCCCATATAATTGTTTTAAAACAATGAAGTGCCCTGATTATTGCGGAGAGCAGCTGGGTTACACAACAAGGCGATGACTGAGAATCATTAGAGAAAGGCAAAGTTAGAAATCTTGGACATTTCGATTTAAAGCTTTCGTGACTGCAGGGATTAATATTATTGGTTCTTTCGATAAAGTCACGTAGAAGGGAAATAATAAAATAATACAAATACAATACAACTATTAAATTCTCACGACGTTTCGATTGCAACACAGGCAATCATCATCAGGTGTGAAAACCACAGCAAGGAAATTTGAAAACCGCCACTTTTTTCAAATTGTCTTGCTGTGGTTTTCACACCTGATGACGATTGCTTGTGTTGCAATCGAAACGTCGTGAGAATTTTATAGTTTTCTTTTTTATTATTTCCCTTCTACATGACTTTACCGAAAGAACCAAGAATATCTTGGACATGTGATGGCAAGACGAGGGGATGGGAATACGTTTGGACTCGGAATCGAATAATAATCACAAGAAGCCGTGGAAGATCTCGGATGTATTGAAACCGAAAGAAACGTGAACCACTGCATGCGACTGGCAGGAGAATCCAGTGCAAAGTTGACGAGTAAATATCAGAATCAAAATCAGAATCTGTATTTATCCTGGAGGAATCCGATGAGCTACAAAGCTCTTTTTTCTCACAGATGGTCCAGTAGGGGCCACGGAGTAAGAACGTTACATCACCAAACGGTTCAGTAACACGATCGCAGTGCAAAGTCCAAGAAAGGTAAACATCACCCAAACACAAACAAATACAACACGAAACCATTCCCATCCTGCCAAGACACGGACGGAGATGAATGGGACGAAGCCCATACATGCTGAAATCTTTGAGAAAAAGGACACGGGGGCCGCACACAAGACACCCCGAATGTAACACCGTGTGTCATTTGTATGTGTGGACGTTGAGTTTCTTTCGCAGCGTACGTAGCCCATCGTGCTGATCGAAGGAGCGGGGGCAGGACTACAATCTAAACACACCAAAAGCAGTGCTAAAGAAATTATTTTTCAATCCGGATGATGTAAAAGTGCATAGCTCCCAGTAGCTTCCGAATATCGAAAGGAAGAGCGTTCCAGACGGACACAAGTCTTTGTTTAAAAGTGCGCACAAAAACGTCACGGGTATACTTTTAAAAGGCACACACACAGCCCCTGTATTTCTCCACGATGTGAGGATGATTTTTTTTAAAACGACGAATTTGCTTTTGATCGTCTCTGGAACTGCGTAACTTCCTCTGTTGCCCTCGCCGAGTCTCTGGGCGGCGTGGGGGCATCATGACCTGAACGGCGACATTGGCCACTGGAGTTGCGCATGGTCCACCACCACCCCCCCATCCCCCTCTAATTTAATGAATCCGCTGCCACGGTTCGATAATTCGCCCACCGCCACCCCAACTGCTGTAAAACCTACAGCACAGCAGCTGCCAGGACCCGTCGTGGTTCACAGAGAAGCCACCGCTGTCGACATGATTATTACCCCCAGTTGCACCACCTGTGCGTGTGTGTGCGTTCGCGTGGTTCGACGCATTCTGGATTTCGCAATGGCCACGGTGTTTCCGCGATGATGTTCATGCGTATTCTCGTTTGGTCTTTCGGTAAAGTCACGGAGATAGGTTCAAAGAAAATAACGAAATACTAAAAAAACTACGACGTTTCTGAAGACGACCGCCATCCGGATCAATTGGACCTCCGAACAAATAACAAATTCGCCCGTCGCATGCTGCGCGTGCCCCCGATGATTGCCAAACGCATGTCGTGTCGAGCGAACGTGCGAAATTCGATTAAACGCCCGCAACATTGCATTCAAATGTTGGGGGGGGGGTGTCGTATACATCAACAGCAATCATTGCCCCCCCCCCAACTGGCAGACTCTGACCCCCCCCCCCTCCCAGGGTCACGCGAGTGCCGGACGAAGCTAGTACGGGGCCTGTAGCATTTGTTGTTATAAAGGAGCACTAAATAAAAAAAACACAAACATTCAAAACACACAAATGTTTTAACTTGCATAGTAAAGTACTGTAATTGTTTTTTTCATTTGCTATACGGCCGGATAATACGACAAATCGCCAAACTTAAACACCCAGTCGTTCGTAAAAGTTGAAGGCGGTATAGTGCTATTGTAATAGAGCAAGTGCAGAATCACTGCACCGGAATTGATAGCTTGAAAGCGTTTAGCGTGGGGCCCATGAAAGTGCGGGGCCCGTAGCATATGTAGCTACTACACGTGCAGCTGCTACACGTGCAGCTGCTATACGTGCAGCTGCTACACGTGTAGCTACTACACGTGCAGCTACTACACGTGCAGCTACTACTAATATAGCTACTACACAAGCAGCTACTACACATGCAGCGTTCTCTACGTCACAAGGGGCGCTCTCTACGTCACAAGGGGCGCACGCACAAAGACAAAGATGCCCCGTGTAGCCGTTAATAGGTTGTTGGGCCAAGTGCTGTTAGCGATTTGCACCTATGAACGCCGGCACGGTTACACGAGGGGGTGGGTGGCCAGCACCATGCCCTGGCCGCCTTTGTCTCCCTCGTGGCGATGTTTACTACACACCGCACAAGGTACTCATTTAAGGCTGAGTCCACCTACGGGGGAAGGGGGGTGTGGCGCTGAACAAGTTGAGATAATCGTGAGCGGGGATATCACGGACTCGGGACGCTGGATTCGTAGCGCAACGCACTACACCAGTGGGTCTCAACCGGGGTACGCGGGGTGATTTATAAACTGTGTGGAATAATTTCATACATGAGAGTCCTTGGTGAACTCATCGTATTCGACTCTGCTCAATATTAAATTACTACGATAAAATGTAAATCCACATGGTAACCTTGAACGATGTGAAAGACTAGATTTGAAGTTTTCGTGACTGCAAGGATCCATACTCTTTGCTTTTTTCGGTAAAGGCACGTAGGTTAAAAAAAGAAAACAACTAAATGAAATCACGACGTTTCGGAGGCAACACAAGCTTCCGTCTTCAGGTGGAACCGTCACAGCAAATTACTAGTAATTTAGCTTCGTCTTGATTTAGTTTATTTGTTTTCTTTGTTTAACCTACGTGACTTTACCGGAAAAAAAATCAAAGAGTATAGATATAAAAGACCTTTCTAAACTCATTGATCGTAAACAATGTGGTTCATTATTCATACATTTATTTCTCAGAGCCATCTTGGGGTGAGGCTAGGGGGGGGGAGCGGGGGCGGGGGGGGGAGGGTTACTCGGTTGAAATAAAATGTGGGTTGACAACCCACATTCACTACGCAAACAACCCCCCCCCACACGCACGTACACACGTGTGGAGCGGTCGCGCAGTGAATGTGAGCCCACGCGCGTAGACTCCGGTGCAAGAGAATCAGGGCTCCGATGTCACACGGGATCCGCCCGTTGGATGCCCTCATCTCAATTTGTAAATCGCGCAAGCTCCTGGGTTGCCACGGCACGCGTGACGTCACGCGGCACGTGACCTGAACAATCATCGGGCGCGCGCAGCGAGTAACGGCGTCGCACGAACCGGGGTCAGTTTTGGGGGTCGCCACCTCGAGACGCAACGACTTGGCGCGGTGGGGTGGCGAGGATTATGGAGGACCAGAAGACCGTCGCTGTAGGGACCGTCGCTCTCTGTCACGTGTGAGACGCGTTGGGGGTATTTTGACCCCGAAGAATTTGGACCGTGGGGGTCAGAATAATGGTTCGGATTGTGGCCAGAATTAAGGTTTTGATGAGGTCTTGATTTGAAGCTTTCGTGACTGCACGAATCCCCATACTCTTTGGTTCTTTCGGTAAAGTCACGTAGGTAGCAAAATCTAACAAAATAATGTATCACGACGTTTCGATCGCAACACAAGCGGTCGTCCTCAGGCGGAAAAAAATATCCCGCAGTTGTTCCACTGCTGGATTATATATTATTTTTCATTTCGTTTTATTTTTCTACCTACGTGACTTTACCGAAAGAACTACAACGAGTTATGATGAGGTGTTGAGATTAAGATTCCGGTTCCCATTAGGGTTGGGATTACGCTCAAAATCGGGATTAGGGTTAGGATTAGAGTTCGGATTAGGGTTAGGATTAAGGGGAATCGTCAGAATTAGGGTTGTGGTTCGGGAATAATAATAATCATGATAACACGGTCAGAATTTACACTTCTAAAAGCGCCTTTCACCCGGAGATCATAAGCCGCTGTACAAAAGACACGGGGCAGGGCTCGCATCAAAACAAAGGAGTGGGGGGGGGGCAGTAGAGGGGTGGGGGGCGATCCTGACAGGGGGAGGGGTCGATGGGGGATTTAAATCAAATTGAGTATCCTGACCTCGGAGTCACGGGTCGACGGTGGACAGAAATTCCGTCTCGCACCTGCCCATGTCCACTCCAGCTTCAGCACCCCGTCCCGATGCCTCTACTCCGAAAAGTTCGTTCAGCGCCCGGCACACGACGCATTCAACGGAGCCGTTGAATGCGGCTCCGTTGAATGCGGATCGTGGGTCGTGGGTCATGAAGTAGCGCCACGGCCCTCGCTGCGTGCCGGAGTCCACGGTCTCTGAGCGTGAGTCTGCACGACTCTTTGGGTCTCGAAGCGCGTCCCGTTGTGCGTTTCTCGGCAAGTCGACGTGACACGGTTTAAAAAAAAAAAATCTTAAGTCAGGTCGATTCCGTTTCGGCGAGCTCTTGAACATTTTTTGCTTTATATATGTATACGTACACCCGGCACACCACATCCAGTATGTACACCTCGCCGAACAACCAAAGCAAAATAAAAAACCCAACAACACTCAGAGGTGATTATTGTTATTTTACCCTTCTATCTGGCAACAAAACTGACACCTTTTTTTACAAGGAGTCATGTTTGCATAGACCACAATACCTGCAGCCATAATGCAAAAAAACCACTACTCTGATAATGTGCAGTTTTGTTGCCAGATAGAAGGCTAAAAAAACAATTATCATATTTTTTTTACTGGCAAATGAGGTTCCAATGGTGTAAACACTCAAAGGATCACGCGCCGCGACCCCGGTGAACCCGGCCACCTGCCACGTCCCCCACCCACCATGCGCTTGAATGCCGCCCTAAAGTCCTCGTTCAGAGTCGGTGTAAATGAGCGGGTTCACCAGCGAGTTGGCGTAGCCGAGCCACGAGATGAGCTCGGAGAGCGCCTCGGGCGGCGCGCACGCCTCGCACACGTTCACCACGAGCTCGCGCACGAAGAAGGGCAACCAGCAGAGGGTGAACGCGCCCAGGATGAGACCCAAGCGTCTTGGCCGCGCGACGCTCTCGCGACTCCGGAGATGCGACGGAGCCTCGGGCTCGCGGTGCCACCGCCGCCGCGCGCCGCTTGTGGGGCCCAGAGCGACGCGGACAGCGAACGGCAGCGGTGAGGCCTCGATGCTGAGGCTGCTGCTGCTGCTGCTGCCTCGCGGGATGAGTTAACGTGGGGCTGGGCAGGCTGTGGGTTGTGCGGCGCGCGGGGTTTTGATTGAGGGTTCCGTGGTAGCGCTTGCGAGGCGTGCAGGAGACGTGTCTCGGGCTCCTGGGGGCTTCCTGGCTGGGCGCGCTGAGATGGTTTTTGAGGGGCCCGGGAGGGTCGTTCCGTCGCTACGAGCGGCGGTGCGGAGTTCACGGTGGCGGCAGCCGGGGAGAGCCGCGGTTGCGTTTGAGGGATCTGAAATCCGCGTTTGGACGCTTGGGACCCACGCCGGGGAGATGGAGCGTCCGAGTGGGAGGCCTGGGACCCTGTCCGAGGGTCTTTGCTGCCCGGTGGGGGCACCTGGGGTCCTGGCAGTGCGACCGGGGACCTACAATCCGAACCTGATTCTGATCCTCGGGACTCCCGTGAGCGGTGCAGCGGTGATTCCGTCCAGGGGCTTGGGCCGCGGCTTGAGTAACTTGGCACTGGGTCTCAGGCACCCGAATCTCTGCCACGGGGACCGGGGAATCCACCACCACCGTCGCCTCGTATCGTTTCTCGACCCCCTCCTCCATTTGGCCACCAGCAGCAGGCGCCACCGCCCGCTCCATCTCCTCACATGGCGCTCTCTCATTATCACCATCACGATCCTCCTCGTCATCCTCGTTATCGTCTTCATCTCCCTGCAGCCGCTGATGCCGACCCTGCCCACGTCCATGGCCATGCCCATCCTGACCCTGAACCTCTTCCTGCAGGGGTACCCCCGCGTCAACCCCCGCGAGGGACACCCCCGTGGCTACGACCCCTCCGTTGGGGGTGGCCCCGCACAGGACGCGGCTGCCGCGGAGGCCTCGGCGAAAGTGCGAGCGCGCGGCGCGGTAGATGCCGCAGTAGAGCACGAGGAGGAGCGCCATGGGCGCGTAGAAGGCACCCACGGTGCACACCACGGCGTAGAGGACGTGCGCGTGACGCGCCGCGCAGCGCCGCCGAGCGGCCGCGTCTCGTTCGGCTCCGGGCTGCGGCGCGCGGGTGGTGGCGGCGGTGGTGGTGGTGTGGTGGGTAGGAGGGGTGTCCGACTGGGTGGACACGGGGTCTGCCGGCACGGCCGATCCTCTCTCGGTTTGCGCAGCAACACCAACACCAATACCACCACTAACACCACCAACATCATCACCAACACCAACACCACCAACATCACCACCAACAACACCAACATCACCACCAACAACACCATCACCACCAACACCACCAACACTACCACCAACACCACCAACACCATCACCACCATCACCAACACCATCACCAACACCATCACCACCAACACCACCACCACGGGTGGTCTGCACGTGCGGTGCATCGCCACCGCCGTCACTGCCGAGGGTGCCGCCACTCTCCTGGGCGTCGTCCGGCGGGGCAGTCGGCGCCGGACCCTCCACGCGGCCGTGCGTCCGCGCCGCGTCGTTCCACGCGCCCTCTGCTGCGGAGACGACTGCGGCGGCGTCGGTCCGGGCACCTCCAGGCTGACCGCCACCGCCCACGGTGGCGAGCGCGAGGGGCATCGACACGAGGATGGAGGCGACCCAGACGGCGGCGATCATCGCGGCGGCGCGACGCGGCGTGCGTCGCGGTGCGTAGCGCACGGCGCGCGCGATGGCGCAGTAGCGGTCGAGGGCGATGGCGCAGAGGCTGAGGATGGAGGCCGTGCAGCAGGTCACGTCAGCGCTCGTCCACACGGCGCAGGCGGCAGGGCCGAGCGGCCACGAGCCCGTGGCGGCCGCTGCGGCTCCCGGCGGCATCACGAGCAGGGCGACGAGTAGGTCGGCCACGGCCAACGAGCAGATGAGATAGTTGGCCGGGTGTCGCAGTTTCGGGGTGGCAGCCACTGCGGCGATGACCAGGCCGTTGGCGAGAGCCGTGGCCAGGGCCACGGAGGCCAGCAGCAGCGAGACGGTGGCCGTGTGCGCAGCGGAGGTGGTGGAGGCGGGGGGAGCGTCGCTCCACGGCAAGGAAGAAGATGAAGAGTTCATGGTTCGGAGTCGATGCGGTGAGACCCCCTCGCTCATCGTCGCCGCGTGGGCGAGGGGGTCTCTCTCTGGGGGGACATGGTGCGGCGGTGAGTTGGGGGGGGTCCTTCAGGGGTCCTGGCAGGGGTTCGTGGAGACGAGGTGGGGGGCGGGGGGCGTTGTGGGGGGGTCCACGGTGAGCGACGGGGAAGGAGGTGACGCGTGCGGTGAGAGGAGAGTCGATGGCAGTTGTTGATGATGGCGATGATCGAGGTTACTGCTGGTGCTGCTGATGATGATTAAACTACTACTGCTGCTGATGATGATGATGCTTAAACTGCTGCTGCTGATGATGATGATTAAACTGCTGCTGATGATTGCTGCTGCGCTTACTGCTGTTACTGACAATGTTTATGCTGTTTATTATGATGATGATGATGGTAATGATAGTGCTTAAGTTGCTGATAACGATGCTGCTGCTCACGATGATGATGTTGATGATGATGATCACAGTCTGGTGTAAGACCTCGTCGCTCGCAGCAGCAGCAGCAGAAGCATCTTCGAACTCTGGCGGCGAAAGGGAGGGTTGTGATCACAGCTGGCGCCTACACACCCCCCGTCACCCGACGGCAGGAGAGAGTGTCACCTCCCATCCTCCCTCCCTCCCTCCCTTTCACCTTCCCCTCCCTCTCACCTCCCCCTCCCTCTCCGTCACCCTGCCCGATCACAAATACGAAGCAGGCCACATCGTCACAGCGATTCACAAACCCCGCGACCGCTGACACATCACAGAGCATCGTATCTGGCTTGAGCATCAGCATCGGCCAAGCGAAGAAGATCATCCGCTCTCGAATCGTTATCTATCTCCTCTTCTCGTCAGTCCCTGCATCACCTAACCCCCCCCCCTCCACTGATCCTCCTTCCAACGTCCCACCCATACCCCCCTCCCTCTCATCCTCCTCTACCCCCTCCCCCTCCTTCCCCCCTCCCTCCCTCTCATCCTCTTCTACCCCCCCTCCATGCCCCCTCCCTCTCCCCCTCCTTCCCCCCTTCTCCCCCCCTTCCTTCCCCCTCCCTCTCATCCTCCTCTACCCCCCCTCCCTGCCCCCTCCCTCTCCCCCTCCATCCCCCTCCTTCCCCCTCCCTCCCTCTCATCCTCTTCTACCCCCTCCCTGCCCCCTCCCTCTCCCCCTCCTTCCCTCTCCTTCCCCCCCCTCCCTCCTCCCTCCCCCCTCCATCCCCCTCCTTCCCCCTCCCTCCCTCTCATCCTCTTCTACCCCCTCCCTGCCCCCTCCCTCTCCCCCTCCTTCCCCCCTCCTTCCCCCCTTCCTCCCCCCTCTTATCCTCCTCTACCCCCCCTCCCTCTCCTCCTGCCACCCCCTCCTTCCCCCTCCCTCCCCCTCCCCCCTCCCTCTCATCCACCCATCCACCTCCCCTATCCCCGTCCATGAGCCCAGACCAGATATGTTCACCTGGCGGGTACCACGTGGGGTGGCACAACTTTACCGATTCAAATGCCTTCAATTATAACCGGTGAGTTTATGTGGTCACCACTTGCAATGAGTAGAGTTATCGAGTAAGTCACTCTCATTAGCCGTGTAAATACATCGGTAAGACCAACGGTTTGCAACCTTGGGTGGTGCCAATTTCCCATCTGACACCATGGTGTAATGTGCGTATGTTTGTATGTATGTTGAACGAAAGCCGTTCTTCCCCCGCACCTCCGATTATAAGGACAACAAACTAAACAGAAAAGCAGTTGTAGATTTATAAATTAGTTTTCAATCTAGGGAATAACCTCCCTCCATCCCACTCAAGGCCCTCTCCCCCCCCCCCAATATCCCCCTACCCCCTACACCCCTCCCTCTCTTCCACCCCATCCTATAATCCCTGCCCCCCACTCCCTATACGACTGCCAGCCCCCCACTCCCTACACTACTCCCTGCAATACTGCCTGCCCCCCACTCCCTACACTACCCCCTGCCCCCTACTCCCTACACGACTGCCTGCCCCCACTCCCTACACTACCCCCTGCTCCCTACTCCCTACACGACTGCCTGCCCCCCACTCCCTACACTACCCCCTGCCCCCTACTCCCTACACGACTGCCTGCCCCCCACTCCCTACACTACCCCCTGCCCCCTACTCCCTATACGACTGCCAGCCCCCCACTCCCTACACTACTCCCTGCAATACTGCCTGCCCCCCACTCCCTACACTACCCCCTGCCCCCTACTCCCTACACGACTGCCTGCCCCCCACTCCCTACACTACCCCTGCCCCCCACTCCCTACACGACTGCCTGCCCCCCACTCTCTACACTACTCCCTGCCCCCCACTCCCTACACGACTGCCTGCCCCCCACTCCCTACACTACTCCCTGCCCCCCACTCCCTACACGACTGCCTGCCCCCCACTCCCTACACTACTCCCTGCCCCCCACTCCCTACACGACTGCCTGCCCTCCCTCGCGCCTTGGCATGGACACAGAACCCCACCACGCGATTCCGCGTCTCGGTTGAGTGACTTGGCGGGTCCAGGCACACCTGGGCAGGCACCTCGTGATCAATCGCGATCACCTGGGATAGAGAGCCACCTGTAAATGCGGGTGGTGGTGGGGGGGGGATGGGGGGGATGGGGGCAGTGAGGGATATGGGGGGCGCTGTCACCGCACGTGATGGAAATGTCACCCGGACGTACAAACATGCAAGTGCAATAAGGGTCTAAAAATAGCACGCGTGCAGCAGCAGGGGTGTTGTGAGTGTCTGTGTGGTGCAGGACACCCACCACGCCCTCGTGTGCCACAGTGCCGCCCATCGCAGGGGCTGCTACTCGCTAACAGCACTTGCCCCACACAGTCTTGGCTCTGACGGTGGTGGTGGTGGGGGGAGTGTGTGTGGGTTGTATTGGGGGGAGCGGAATTGTAGTGGTTAGGGGACGTCCATAAATGACGTCACGCGATTTTGGACAATTTTTGACCCCCCCCCCCTCGTCACACGGCATCACAAGAAGTCAGCCCCCTCTCAAATATGACGTCACAAAGCTCTGCCCCCCCCCCCCAAAAAGTATAAAACATGCTTCAAATCGCTTTAAACTATTGTCATTGTAGTGCGTATTTAATGTGGCGCTGCACTCTGATGTTGTTGGAGAAAAAATTTATTACAATGTTTTTATCGGTAAAGTCACGTAGGTAAAAAATTAAAATTAATAAAAGTAAAATAAAAAATAAATTATTTTTATTTTACTTTTATTAATTTTTATTTTTTACCTACGTGACTTTACCGACAAAACCTAAGAACATTTATTAAAAAGTCTATTTAACTAAGTAGAACGTGTTGTCTATATTTAAAGTTGCGCATTTTGATGTGACGTCACATTTCTCAAACACCCCCCCCCCCCCCTCGTTACACATCGTCACAAATGTCTGACCCCCTCCCCCGCCCCTAGGTGCGTGACGTCATTTATGGACGGCCCCTGAGTTCGATTCGCGCCGATTACGATCAACACGCACGCGCGTTCAACTTTTTTTCTCGCCGTTCGTAGCCAAACGTGCTGATCAAAGGTGCGGAAAGGAATAACTCTAAAACGGTGCCGGGCATCCCCTAGGTTGACTCAGCCTTAAATGAGTATCTGGGTGCTGTGGGTGAATATCAGCTGTGGGTCGGTACGAGGTCGGCGGGCGTGGTTGCGTGTTGACCTCCATAGGTGCTGCTGCTGCTACTCGCTAACAGCACTTGCCCCACCAGTCTATGAAGGCTACACTGTGGAGGAGAGAGGGGGGGCTTTGTCTATTTTTGTGTTGTCTTCCTCTGTATGGGCTGTGTTGTTGTTGTTAGTGCGCCGATGCGGGCATTAATGGGTGCCCGCCAACAGCGACTGCCCCACAGACCATTTCGCATGAACACCTGTGCCGCTTTGAAATCTGCAGGCCGGCCTTGCCAGCTTGCCTCCGTGGGTTTCACCAGACTGGGTTGTGTGAGCGGACCACGGATCGTTCACAGATCTGGACACAGTCCCATCATGGGGGAGATGCTCATCCGGCACGCCGAGGCAGGAATGATGGCCGGGGTCACTTAGCCCGCAATCAGACAGCGAGTCAGTATCATCAGAGGTTGTTTGGGTTATGGATGAAATTGGTCGCGAAAGCCTACGTGTTGAAGTGAGCCACATTGCAACCCTGAGCTCTGCAATCCTCTTACGTGTCAAAGTTGCAGTCGGCCAATGAATGAGGACATGTCGGAGGCGAGCAGGGCGCTTGGAGAAAACCGACGCGTGCGAGGGAGCAACACTCTATCCCGCGCAGACAGAACAGATGAGAGTCCACATTTGCTGTTCTGCCTTCTCGCGGCGAGCCAAGGGGGTATACGGCCACCTCGCTGACGCTCACGAGAATGGAGTCACACCAGGCGCACGTGCGTGCGTGTGTGTGATCCACGAAACCTCGCCTCCTCTACAGTGCCACGCGCAGCATAGCCACGAACCAAACGGCTGATGAAGTCCCTGGGTGTGTGTGTGGGGGGGCAGGGTAGTTTGGCCATACTTTACCGCACTGGTTAATGCGGGTGGTTGGTGGTGGTGGGGGCATTCCAGGACCAGTTCAAATAATAGTGGGGCTGAACGATTTGGGGAAAGATCTAATTGCGATTTTTCTGACAGATATTGCGATTGTGATTTGATTTGCGATTCAATTTTTTCAAGTCAAGCGTCAGTTCAATATTCACTGTGTAATAGATTCAAAACGTGTGATGGAGCATTACCACATGATACCATCAAAATATGAATTGCTCTATATATTTTAATGCAAGGATGATAACTTAAAAGATATGAATTGCTTCCAACGTGTATTTATAAAAAAAAAATTGAAAAAGAACATTCAAACATAGAAAAATTGTGAAGTTAAATACATAAAGTTATAATAATACAAAATAAAACAATTCCAATAAGAAAGAAAAAGGACTTTTTTCAAATCGCAAAAAATCGCAGCCTTTGCAATTTGCTAATCGCATTGTTTCAAATTGCGATTTCGATTTGAAATCGATTAATCGTTCAGCCCTAGTTCACAGCAGAGCGCGCCAACCCCTGGCATTCGAGCATTCCGTGTGCCAAGCGTCAATGACAGCACTGGGTTGTCACAGCCTCACTCTCTTGGGCCCTGACCGCCACTCAGTTAAATGTCAACGGATTGTTTAAAACAACAACAATAACAACTGTTGACCGGTTTTTGACCCCACGATGTCTCATCAGCAGCGTCGGACACTGTTGGCGAACTGCCGCATGTTACCGAGCAGAGGTGGCCAATACGTGGACCAATATAATCAACCCGGGGACCAACATTCATTAGCTTTGGTCCCACGGGTGGATCGTAAAATTAGAAAGACATCTTTGTGGATGACGGGACAAGCAATGAAAGTGCACACCACGCGATTCTGTTCCTGCGTTATTGGCGGTATTGTCCATGAGCTACTAAAAAATCATCGCACAGCCACAACAAAACGCACGCGGAGTGCAGACGATGACGCGCACTCAAAACATCTCCGACTAAGAATTCATAGGACATGGTGGTCCAGAAGTCCTGTGACCCCCCCCCCGCCCCGTTATAGTATCTAAATCCTGAATTTTTTTTAAGGTTGACATGAAAATGCAAAGTAAAAATAAATGAAAGGGGTCAATTAGTCCCCATTGGAACCTCATTTGCCAGTAAAACTATGATATTAGTTTTTTACCCTTCTATCTGGCAACAAAACTGACACCTTTTTACAAGGAGTCATGTTTGCATAGACCACAATACCTGCAGTCATAATGCAAACAAAAAACATAACTCTGATAATGTGCACTGTCCTTGAAGTTGATTGGTCCACACCCGAGACAGCTTTCCTTAGAGCCTAGTCTCACATGGGTTGGACCAGTTGACGCCAAAAGGCGTCAATTAGTGTCGGGGTTACGAGACATCTCGGACCGCCCGGTACATTGAAAAAATAATAACTTCGACCAATGGATGGCGCTAGTCTATAATGGGTTACAGGTGGTGGTGGTGGATCGTGGAGTCTCCGACGAGAGGAAAGCGCGCGTAGTCGCGAAGATATCGATAGGACATCTCCATCACCTGGGATGGACAATGGACTTCACCTGCGCACAGCAGAATTGGTCGAGACGTAGGGGATTTGAAGAGGACAAACATCCTCCGCTTTCTTGACCCGGTCGAGGCCTACGATACCGTCAAGAGGGGCAGCCCATGGCTCTGGATTAATTATCTGTGCCTTTCGTGAAGAATTTTGACGATAGTGGGCAGGTTTCAGCAATGCCGCGTGGCACGGAGTCAGAGCCATTCTCTCTCCCTGTTCGTCTTGGGGTGTCACAGGGATGGATGTCCTCTGGCCCCTACACTCTTTAACATCGTTTTGACCACGTGTAGTTTGAGAAACATACCGTGGTTGTCCGAGGGAGATTCCTTTTGGTAGATACGATGGGAGGCTGATCGATGTTCGGGTGAGGTCAGGGGGTGGCTGACACACAGACTAACACACACACTAACACACAGACAAAGACTGTGTGTGTGTTAGTCTGTGTGTTTAAATGCATGCCTATACAGGTCACCATACTTCAATAGGGATTACCGTTTAACAATAACAAATGCGGCTATTTCAGTCCACACAATCGGCGGGATGTACAAAGAACAATGGGCTTGTATATTGTATTTTTATTACATTATGTAACACAATTGTTCCTGGGTAGTAAGTGTTATTTCGTAATTGCTTATGCCTAAAAAGTATAGAAAATGGCGATTATTCCCCCACAAACTTTGCTTTTGTGACCAGGACAGTGCTATTTTGAAATTTACCTATTTTCCAGAACATTTCGGATGGATTCAGTGCTGAGTAAAATTGTCATGTATTTGTATTCATGAATCACCCCCATCCAACTTCCCACGTGAAGCTGCTCACAAGTGACGCCATCACATCTACGCCTCTGATTAATGAACGAAACAGGAGGAGGATTTCCCCATAAATGTATCTGCTGCCCGCCTGATGATGCCGGTTGTAATTACCGACGAAACGTCGTACTCAGGTTGTAAATGTCGTGGCTTTGCTCTCCAACACACAACGGGTGTTGCTGTACTAGTGTACACTATGCTATACACTACTATACACTACACTATAAACTACTATACACTACACCAGTACACTATACACTACTATACACTACACTATACACTACACTATACGCTACACTATACACTACTATACACTACACTATACACTACGCTATACACTACACTATACACTAGTATACCCTACACTATACACTACTATACACTACACTATACACTACTATACACTACACTATACACTACACTATACACTACACACTAGTGCTGTACTAGTGACGAATTGGCCACGTTCTGTTTACGTGACAACCCTCACTAGTTGGCTGTGTCGGGTGGTGGCGGGTTTAACGACACATTTATATATTTAAGCGATCTAACCCCCCCAAAAAAACCTGTATTATAGTCACACAGAGACTCACACACACCAACAACAACCGACATTGGCCACTAGATGGCGGTGGCGTCACGTGTGCGTTTGTGCCAGGCTAGGTGCACTTTAAGGCCACGTGAAGTGTCGAACGCCCGCTGGCAAGGAGGTCGCGGCACAGACCCAGGTGCCACGGGTTGACTGACTGAGATGAGTGAATTTGCCGATGGCTGGTACCAGCGGTGTCAAGATCGGCCTCTGTGGAGGAGGCTCGTGAAGGACGCTACTGGGCAGTTGGAGGCAGTCGCCCTCCAACAACAACGGAGGGCGGAGGAGCGACGCTCACAATAACGAGCGGAGCGCGGGGCGGATAAAACGGCAGGTTGGCACAATAAGGGGCACAGGTGGTGCATCGGTCAGTCATCTCAGTCAGACTCACACACACACAGTCTCACACAGAGGCTCACAAGACAAATACTCACACACAGCCTCACACATACTCACACAAAGACTCACACTCATAGACCCACACACAGACTCACACACATACACACAGACTCACAACTCACACACAGACACACATACAGACACACAGACACATCGACTCACACATAGACTCACACACAGACTCACACACAGACACACAGACTCACAACTCACACACAGACACACATACAGACACAGACACATCGACTCACACATAGACTCACACACAGACTCACACACAGACACACAGACTCACACACAGACACACAGACTCACACACAGACTCACACACAGACACACACACAGACAACAACACAGACATACACACAGACACACAGACACAGACACACAGACATACACACAAACAGACACTCACACAAACAGACACACACACACAGACACACATACAGGAACACACACAGACAACAACACAGACACACAGACACTCACACAGACACACACACACAGACACACACACACAGACACACACAGACACAGACACACACACAAACACACACACACCCACAGACACACCCACAGACACACATACACAGACACACACACACACACACAGACACACACACACAGACACACACAGACACACACACAGACACACACAGACACACACACAGACATACACACAGACACACAGACACACACGCAGACACACACGCAGACACACACAGACACACACACAGACACACACACACAGACATACACACAGACACACACACACAGACACACACACAGACACACATACACACACACACAGACACACACACACAGACACCCATACACAGACACCCATACACAGACACACACACACAGACACACACAGACATACACACAGACACACACACAGACACACACACACAGACACACACACAGACACACACACTCTGAATTCCTCTCTCCCCGTGACGCCGCTCGTTGCCAGCGCGGCCGAGTCACGTGGGGACGCCGGGAGAGGGAAACGCGACCCGGACTGTACTCACCCTACTCACTCACCTCCACTCACCTACACACTCACCCCTACTCACTCACCTACACACTCACCCCTACACTCACCCTACTCACCTCCACACTCACCCCTACTCACCTCCACACTCACCTCCACACTCACCTCCACACTCACCCTACTCACTCACCCTACTCACCTCCACACTCACCTCCACACTCACCTCCACACTCACCCCACACTCACCCCTACTCACTCACCTACACACTCACTCACCTCCACTCACCCTACTCACCTCCACACTCACCCCTACTCACTCACCCCTACTCACCTCCACACTCACCCTACTCACCCTACTCACTCACCTCTACTCACCCTACTCACTCACCCTACTCACCCTACTCACCTCCACTCACCCTACTCACCTCCACACTCACCTCCACACTCACTCCACACTCACTCCACACTCACCTGCACACTCACCTCCACTCACCCTCCTCACCCTACTCACCTCTACTCACTCACTAACCCTCCTCACCTGCACTCACTCACTCACTCACCCTACTCACCTGCACTCACTCACCCTCCTCACCTGCACTCACTCACCCTCCTCACCCTCCTCACCTGCACTCACTCACCCTCCTCACCTGTACTCACTCACTCACCCTCCTCACCCTCCTCACCTGCACTCACCCTCCTCACCTGTACTCACTCACTCACTCACCCTCACCTGCACTTACTCACTCACTCACCCTACTCACCTCTACTCACCTGCACTCACTCACTCACTCACCCTCCTCACCTGCACTCACTCACCCTCCTCACCCTCCTCACCTGCACTCACTCACCCTCCTCACCTGCACTCACTCACCCTCCTCACCCTCCTCACCTGCACTCACTCACCCTCCTCACCTGCACTCACTCACCCTCCTCACCCTCCTCACCTGCACTCACCCTCCTCACCTGTACTCACCCTCCTCACCTGTACTCATTCACCCTCCTCACCTGCACTCACTCACCCTCCTCACCCTCCTCACCTGCACTCACCCTCCTCACCTGTACTCACTCACCCTCCTCACCTGCACTCACTCACCCTCCTCACCTGCACTCACTCACCCTCCTCACCTCTACTCACCTGCACTCACCCTCATCTTTACCCAAACGCCTCAACCTCGTGTACTTCACATCTCCACTGTTTATAAACTGTACTCTCGTACTGTGTACACTGTACTCGCCTGCACGCAATCCCGTCTTTAACCAGTGGCCTCTTCACGTGGACTGTATCTGTACTGTCCCGAATCTCATCCAAACACACTCTCACCTGAATTATCTCTCTCACTTGTACCACCCCTCTCTCTCACCTGTACTCACCCTCACCTGTACCCCCTCTCTCTCACCTGTACACACTCACTCGCACCTGTACACACTCTCACCTGTACACACCCTCACCTGTACACACCCTCACCTGTACACACTCTCACCTGTACTCACTCTCACCCGTAACCCCTCTCACCCGTCCCCCTCTCACCTGTACACACCCTCACCTGTACACACCCTCACCTGTACACACCCTCACCTGTACACACCCTCACCTGTACACACCCTCACCTGTACACACCCTCACCCGTACTCACTCTCACCCGTAACCCCTCTCACCTGTACCCCCTCTCTCTCACCTGTACGCACCCTCACCTGTACACACCCTCACCTGTACACACTCTCACCTGTACTCACTCTCACCCGTAACCCCTCTCACTTGTACCCCCTCTCTCTCACCTGTACCCCCTCTCTCACCTGTACTCTCTCTCCCCTGTATCTATCACCTGTATTCCCTCTCACCTGTACACACTCTCACCTGTACTCCCTCACTCTCACCTGTACTCCCTCTCTCTCCCCTGTATTTCCTCTCACCTGTACTCTCCCTCTCACCTGTACCCTCACCACCTGGATTCCGTGACTGAAGCGAGAACGTGTGAAGCCACTCCGCTGCGGGTGACCTTACTCTGCATGGAGTCCAGAGGGACTCAATGACCCCACCATAGCCTGTGCAGGTGAGTTAATCATCATCATCTAATTCTAGATTTGAAGCTTTCGTGACTGCAAGGATTCATACTTTTAGTTCTTTCGGTAAAGTCACGTAGGTAAAAAATGAAATTAAAATTAATAAAAATAAAACAATAAAAATCACGACGTTTCGGAGGCAACACAAGTCTCCGTCATCAGGTGGGACCGGACAGCCAGATTTGCTGCATGTAGGCTCTTAAGAGCTTACATCTCGAATCCCTCCCTCACTTGATGCAGCAAATCTGGCTGTGACGGCCCCACTTGATGACGGAGACTTGTGTTGCCTCCGAAACATCGTGATTTTTATTGTTTTATTTTTTATTAATTTTAATTTCATTTTTTACCTACGTGACTTTACCGAAAGAACTAAGAGTATCATCATCATTGATCATCAACCGCCATGATCAATCCACTCGGTTCACCCCGATGTCAAAATCCACCCCGGCGCCTGCTGCACGCGAGCCGATTTCATCGCTCCATCTCCTCTCGGGAGGTGATTATTACACGCAGTAGATACTACTACTTCTACTACTCAGGCGAATCACTCGTTTCACAGATGTTCTGGGAGGTTATGTTGATTTTAAGGTGTGAAACACACGAATGGGTTTTAACCCTTTATGGCAATAAAATAGGTGTTCAGATGTTAAAAGACCAAATAGATACTACAGCATTAGACCTCCTTTGCCAGTACTAAAATATAATAATAGGGGGTTTCCCCTTTTTGCTGGTAAAGGAGGTCTAATGATGTAGATGCTCACCCCCAGCTCTCATTACTTTGATAGTGCATCGTCTTTGAGCTGTACGCCTTTTAGCACCCTCTGTTCTAGCACCAATTGAGACGAGGCTCAAAAGAAAGCCATCTCTGGTGTGGACCAATCAGTTTTAAGGACAATGGTAATATCTTATCAGAGTGTGTTTTTAGTTTGCATTTTGACCACCAGTATTGTACGCCGCGTGGATCCGAAAAACTCAATTCCCCTGTACAAGAATATGCGGTAAACCGTATGGCTTGACAGGTCTGTGAATTGACAAACACAACGTTGTGAAGATTAATCGAACCCCGATGAGGATCAAATGACTACCTGTGTACTCTACGGGGCCGTCCATAAATGACGTCACGCGATTTTGGGCGATTTTTCAGCCCCCCACCCCCATCATCACACGGCGTCACAAAAAGTCAGACCCCCCCCCCCTCAAATATGACGTCACAAAGCTCTGCCCCCCCCCCCCCCAAATAAAACATGCTTCAAATCGCTTTAAACTATTGTCATTGTAGTGCGTATTTAATGTGGCGCTGCACTCTGATGTTGTAGGAGTAAACATTTATTTAAACGTCTATTTAATTAAGTAGAACGCGTTGTCTATATTTATTCAAAGTTGCGCATTTTGACGTGACGTCACATTTCTCAAACACCCACCCCCCCCTCGTTACACATCGTCACAAATGTCTGACCCACCACCCCCCTAGGTGCGTGACGTCATTTATGGACGGCCCCGTAGAGACACTTATGCACTGTGCCATTTGAAGCTGCGGTGTGTACAACATTGACTGGCACGCATCGTGACGGGCACCGCAAGATCTGACCATATCCGTCCAAGTACTTGCTGAGCATATTCATAGGTTTTTTCGGTAAAGTCACGTAGGTAAAACATCAAAATCACTTGATGCAGCTAATCTGGCTGTGACGGGCCCACCTAATGACGGAGACTTGTGTTGCCTCCGAAACGTCGTGATCTTTATTTTATTTTATTTTTTATTAATTTTGATGTTTTACCTACGTGACTTTACAGAAAAAACCTAAGAATATGAATCCTTGAAGTCACGAAAGCTTCAAATCTAGAATTACTTGCTGAGCGGCTTTTGGCTTCCGCTTGCTGAACGAATGCATCGCAAGGTCGTGCTGATTACGCACAAAGTGCTTGCCGCAAACGAACCGCGATGATTTTCTGAGCTCGTCA
The DNA here is from genome assembly GCF_015708825.2 of Lethenteron reissneri. Classification (NCBI taxonomy): domain Eukaryota; kingdom Metazoa; phylum Chordata; class Hyperoartia; order Petromyzontiformes; family Petromyzontidae; genus Lethenteron; species Lethenteron reissneri. The sequence continues at coordinate 7,368,980 of NC_083834.1, forward strand.
AGGAGCATAAATCGTCATCGCGTGAGCTCCGGTCATCCTCGCAGCAGCGAATTTTGGCTCGGCCATTGAACAAAGACGGTCACCTGCATCGCGCGGCGCTTTCAGATGTGCTTCTGCGGCCGTCTGGAACGCTCTTTCCTTACGATATTAGGAAGCCGCTGGGAGCTATGCACTTTTAAATCATCATCATCATCTAGATTGACAAACTAATTTCTTTCGAACTGCATTTGTGTTTAGTTTGTTGTCCTTCCCCCGCACCTCCGATTGTCCACGAAAGAAGTTCAACGTACGTGCCGCATACATTCACGAGCTCATTGGTCAACCTCTCAACCCGTCCGCCCCTTACCAGGCCGGGCCAGGTGATGCCCGGGAGCCCAGCCGCGCAGGTGACGTGGGTGATGGGCTCACGCGTGCATGGGTGAGCGTGGCCTCCCAGAGGCACAGGGTGCCCGGGGGCCTCCGTCCGCGCCGCTGGGCCCTCGCCTCCCAGAGCAAGGGGCGACTGCCGCTGCGATGAGGGCGGAGGAGCCACAGGCCGTGCTGGCCAGACAGGGGAGAGGAGGAGGAGGTGGTGGAGGGGGCGGAGAGAGCGCGGGAACGCCGGTGCCAACCGGGGCGCAGGCGTCGTTCCTGCAGGGCCTGCTGCAGGAGCAGCAGCAGGTGGGACGTGGGTGTGTGTGTGCGTGAGTGTGTGTGTGTGTCTGTATATGTGTGTCTGTATATGTGTGTGTATATGTGTGTGTGTGGGGAGCGGTAGTGTAGCGGTTAGTGCGCTGCGCTACGAACCTGGTGACCCGAGTTCGATTCCCGCTCACGGCCAACACCAGTGACGATTATCTGAACCGGTCCTGGGCCTCCCCAAGGTCGACTCAGCCTCAAATGAGTACCTGGTGCGATGTGTAAACATCGCCACTAGGGAGACAAAGGCGGCCGGGCGTGGTGTTGGCCACCCACCCCCTCGTGTGCCGTGCCAGCCTTTATAGGTGCTCGCTAACAGCACTTGCCCCTACAGTCTATAAACGCTATACGGGGGATCTTTGTGTGTCACGTGCTCGCTAACAGCACTTGCCCCAACAGTCTGTTACGGCTATACGAGGGATTTTTGTTGTCTTTGTGTATATATCTGTGTGTCCACGTGTCCAGTGTGTGTGTGTACTGCTGCAGATGTGGCAGGACGGGGCATCAGGATGCGGCTCAGAGGCAGCAGCAGCAGCAGCAGGTGGAGCAACTGCTGCGATTGCAGAATGAGCAGCAGCAGCAGCAGAGAATTCTGGGACTGCTGTCCTCAGCCTTTGCTCGCCCTGGCAGTGGTGCGCCACCATCGCGGACATCATCAGCGACATCATCAGCGACATCATCACCGACATCACTGACATCATCAGCGACATCATCGCTGTCATCGACATCATCATCATCATCAACATCGACTTTGTATCACCGACATCGCCAGTTCCGCCGATATCACCGCCACCGTTACTGACATCAACACCAACGTCACCGACATCGCCACCGAAATCACGGACATTGTCACCATCAACATCGTAGATCCGACATCACCATTGTCACTGATATTACAACCACTCTTACCGACATCACCACCGACATCACAACCGACATCACCACTGTCACTGATATTACAACCACTCTTACCGACATCACCACCGACATCACAACCAACATCACCATTGTCACTGACATTACAACCACTCTTACCGACATCACCACCGACAACACAACCGACATCACAAACATCACCAATGAGATCACTCCTGCACTGACACAGTATTAATCCACTTTGTAATCCCACTGTCCATTGCATTGCAGGTTTCCCGGTCTCATTTCCCGTCGGATTTCCCTCCGACCTCACATCGCTGGCCTTCTCCACGGCGATGCCCCAGTTCAACCCCTTCAGCCTACTCGCGGCAGCTGGTGCCCACCTTCCCACGATGATGCAGCAGCAGCAGCAGCAGCAGTTACAGCAGCAGCAGCAGCAGGTGTTATCCACGTCGACCACGCCACCATTCGGCCTTCCCGCAGGAGCGCACTCTGAGAACGCCAGCATCAGCAGCGGCACCAGCGCCAACCGCACTCCGGGTGAGTCCGTGCGCTAGCGCCAAGTGGCAGGCGTGACGACAGATACCAGATCTCGATCTGGCGTCGTGCGCCGGGCTCCTGAAAGCAGAAAGTCATCGAATGTGTCTCAGCAAAGTTGCCCAGTTGCCTTTGGGTGTTTCGTCCCGAATTCTTTCAAGTTTTTGTTCGTGGAACCAGGATGGGAGTCGCATTAGCAAGAGTGACCTGGGGCACGAGCCTGCCAGGAGGGGGCAACGATTGCTGCTGCCGTGGTTGTGTGTGTGTGTATAATCCCAATCGAAGTAATTTGCGGTGGATTTTTTTATTTTATTAACTTGGTAAACTTGGACCCTGACGCCGGCACACAATGGCCTACTCCTGCGAATTACGCCGCGGGATCTTTAACGTCCACCGAGTGAAGCAGACGGCGCGTAGTGTTGTGGTGCGCCACCATCACCACCATCACCGACATCACCGCCATCATCGAGTGAAGCGGACGGCACGTAGTGTTGTTACGGCAATTCCAACCATAGGATAATCACCGTGGACCTCTCCACGAAGTGGTTTTTAATTTTATCGACCCCCCAAATGGATGATGGGTTGAGTTCAATTGCCAACAAGGATTTGGACTCCACCGCTGATCCACCTGGACAGACAGAGCTCATAATGCCTTCACGCTTTTAACTTTCCTTGGAAAGCATTTTTTAAAAATATCCCTAGATATCACTAGATAAGACCTTCTAACGCCATCATAAATATCATCAGACATGATCATTGTCTTTTTACCCTTTTATTTGGCAACAAAACTGATACCTTTTTTTATAAGGAGTTATGATTGCATTGACCACAATACCTGCGGTCGGAATGCAAACAAAAAACACAACTCTGATAATGTATGCACTGTCCTTGAAATTGATTGGTCCACACCCGAGACAGCTTTTCTTAGAGCCTAGTCTCACATGGTGTTGGACCAGATGACGCCAAAAGGCGCACAACTCAAAGACAATGCACCATCAGAGTATGAGAGCTCGGGGGTAAGCATTTACACCATCGGAACCTCCTTTGCCAGTAGCAAAATATGATAATTGTTTTTTTACCCTTTGTTTGCATCATCAGACATGTTACGTATTCTACGTTGAACTTCTTTCACATCGTCCGTAGCCAACCGTGCTAATTGGAGTGTTACACGGAGTGAACCGATGCAGGGTCCCTTGAATCTGCATGATGCCCTCGCTCCAGAAATTCGCGAGGGGAAAACCAAAAAGTTGCTCGGATCTCGTGACGAAATCACGGATTTGGCAAAGTGGATCCTGAAACCAGATCTCAATACTGGATACCAGATCCTATAAACTTTACCATTGCCATCTCTGGTACGTCCGGTGAATGCCGGTTATCGTTATCCAGTGTCTGGAACTTTTATCGTGCAGCCCGTTTAGTCAATTCCGCTGCTGGCGATGTCACGACGTTGCCATCCGCGTGTCTCACAGAGTTGTCCTGGTGGGCCCTCAAGTACCTGTCCTCCCAGGCTGACGGTAACCTCGCCACAACCCTCACCACAACCCTCACCACAACCCTCACCACAACCCTCACCACAACCCTGGCCACGACTCTCACCACAGCCCTCACCACAGCCCTCACCACGAGTTTACCGCATCCATCGCCACAATCCTCACCACAACCCTCACCACAACCCTCACCACAACCCTCACCACAACCCTCCCCACATACCTTACCACAACCCTCACCACAACCCTCACCACAACCCTCACCACGACCCTCACCACATACCTTACCACAACCCTCACCACAACCCTCACCACGACCCTCACCACAACCCTCACCACAACCCTCACCACGAGTTTACCGTATCCATCGCCACAATCCTCACCACAACCCCGCCGCGTTCCTCGTCACCCATCACCAAACCCCCCATCATCACCCCTCGCCACATCCCTCCGCGGCCTAATCACTTTGCTCACCGCAACCATCGTTTTTCACGCTCATCGCTGCGTCTCTCAACGCGATCGCCACGTGCCTCACCACGACCCCAGCTTGACCTCTGCATGACCCTCACCTCACGCTCACTTTCCCCATCACTCTTGCCCATCCCCTGTCTCCGTGTCTCAATGTCCCTCTGTGTCCCCATGTCTCCCCTTTGTCCCTATCCCTCTCGCTGTCTCCCCTCTCCTCCCTGCGTGTCTCCTCCTCCATGTCTCCATGTCTCCCCTTTTGTCCCGATGCCTTCCGTCTCCATGTCCCCATGTCCTGCTGCGTGTCCCCACGTCTCTCCGCCAGTGTCTAAATGTCTCCCCCTGTCACACCAATCATCCTCCCTCCTCCTCCCTCCTCCTCCGTGTGTGTGGCCCCAACGGTCTTGTCGAGGCCTCACGGGAGAATCTTCGTCTTTGTCTCCGTAGGCGACGGCGAGAGGGGAGCGGCCTCGGTGGGCTCGGCGTCGTCCAGCGACCGGAACGAGTGGCGCCCGGCGACCCACGGCGCCGCCCGTGCCCACGCCGAAGACGCCGACACGACGCTCGGTAAACGGGGCGCGCACGCCTCCCGCCGTCCGTGTCGTAGGGGGCACGGGCGGTGTATCCGCCTGCCAGGCAACCCGTGGCACCTGGGTCTGTCCCCGTGACCTCCTCCTGCCAGCAGCGAGCCTTCGACGCTTCACGTGGTGGCCTCTCGAGGTGCACCTGGCCCGGCACAGGCACCGTGGTGACGTCACCGCCACTTAGTGGCGAATGGCCAGTGGTGTTGTTGTGTGTTGGGGGAGCGGTGGTGCAGCGGTTAGCACGGCTGCGCTACGAACCCGGCGAGCCGAGTTTGTTTCACGCTCACGGCCACCAACGCCAGTGACGATTATCTGAACCGGTCCCGGGCCTCGCTTAGGTTCACTCAGCCTCATATGAGTACCTGGTGCGGTGTGTAATCATCACCAGTCGGGAGACAAAGGCGGCCGGGTGTGGTGCTGGCCACCCAACCCCTCGTGCGCCGTGTCAGCCTTCATAGGTGCTCGCTAACAGCACTTGCCCCAACAATCTGTTAAGGCTATACGGGAGGTCTTTGACATTGTGTGCGTGTGGTGATGGCCACCCATCATTTCATGTGCCATGCCGGCATTTATAGGTACTCGCTCACAGCGCTTTGCTAAACGGAGATCTTTGCCGCTGTGTGTGCGCGTGTGTGCGTGTGCGCGTGTGTGCGTGTATGCGTCTGCATGTCCGTGTGTGTGTATGTGTGCGTGTGTGTGTGCGTTGTGTGCGTGTGTGCACATTTGCGTGTGTGTGCATGTGTGTGCGTTGTGTGTATGTGTGCGTGTGTGTGCGTGTGTGTGCGTGTGTGTGCGTTGTGTGCGTGTGTATGTCCGTGTGTGTGTATGTATGCGTGTGTGCGTGCGTGCGCATGTCACGCGGGTTTCAGACGAGAGCATCCCAGAGGACGACGCGCGTGCGAGCGGCGTGGCCCAGGAGCGGCCCTGGCGGCGGGGACGGCACGGGGAGGCACAGGAGCAACGCTCGGCCGCACAGAAGCCTCCCCCCTACGCGGAGGACAGGTCCGTTGTACTTCAATCCTGTCCGCTTACTGGCCGGTATAATGGTCAGCCGTTTCGATCTCCCGGCCACGGCATTTGTAACGTTGGCAAGTTTTTTTAAAAAATCCCCCTCTCCTCCTGCTTCTCCCCCACGTGGCCTTTGTCCGCCCCAGCGGCGGTGTACGCGCTGACGCCGCAGTCGATCGGCAGGTCGCGCACGGTGGGGTCCATTGTGGGTACTTCCTCCTCATCCACGATGACGAGGAGCAAGCGCCCCCTCTAGGGGGGCTCGCGAGAGCTCGCGGGGGGTGGAGTGGCGGCGCTTCGCTGGCGGTGATGGTGGCGGTGCTGATAGTGGCGGTGACGGTGGTGCTAGTGGTGAATGTGGTGGTGGTGAATGTGGTGACGGTAGCGGTGGGTGTGGTGAATGTGGTGAATGTGGTGGTGGTGACGGTAGCGGTGGAGGTGGTGAATGTGGTGGTGGTGAATGTGGTGACGGTAGCGGTGGGGGTGGTGAATGTGGTGAATGTGGTCGTGGTGACGTTAGCGGTGGGGATGGTGAATGTGGTGGTGGTGGTGGTGGTGACGTTAGCCGTGGGGGTGGTGAATGTGGTGGTGGTGAATGTGGTGACGGTAGCGGTGGGGGTGGTGAATGTGGTGAACGTGGTGGTGGTGACGGTAGCGGTGGGGATGGTGAATGTGGTGGTGGTGGTGGTGGTGACGTTAGCGGTGGGGGTGGTGAATGTGGTGGTGGTGAATGTGGTGACGGTAGCGGAGGGGATGGTGAATGCTGCGGTGAAGCTGCTCCTGCTGGTGTTGTGCTCAGGCCGATCCGTCCGGGGGTGGTGGGGAGGAGAACGACGTTTGAGGAGTTTGTGGAGGAGCAGCTCAAGTTGCAGGAGGCGCGCGGAGCAGCTCACAAGGCACGCACACACGCACACACGCGCACACACACGCACACACACACGCATCATACACACACACACACGCATCGTACACACATACACATCGTACATGCACGCACGCACATCGCACATGGACACACACACGCGCGCACGCACACATTGTACACGTGCACGCACACATCGTACACGCGCACAACCACACACAAAGATCCCCCGTATACCCTTAACAGACTGCCGTGGCAAGTGCTGTTTGCCAGAACATATGAAGGCCACAAAGCCACACGAGGGGGTGGGGTGGCCAGAAACGCATCCAGCCACCCTTGTCTCCCCAATGCTGCTGTTTACGCATTTATGGCTGAGTCAACCTAGGGCAGGCCCAGCACCGGTCCAAGGTATTTGTCGCCCGTGTTGGCTGTGAGCGGGAATCGAACTCGCGTTTCCAGGTTCGTAGCGCAGCGCGCTAATCACTCCACTGCCGCTTCCCATGTATTCGTGCACACGCACACAGTCAGCGAGCGTGTGTGTCACCCGTGTGTGTGTGTGTCCATGTGTGTGTGCGTGTGTCTGTGTGTGTGTGTCCGTGCGTGTGTGTGTGGGGAGCGGTAGTGTAGCGGTTAGTGCGCTGCGCTATGAACCTGGCGACCCGGGTTCGATTCTCGCTCACGGCCAACACCATCAGTGACGATTATCTGAACCGGTCCTGGGCCTCCCCTAGGTCGACTCAGCCTCAAATGAGTACCTGGTGCGATGTGTAAACATCGCCACTAGGGAGACAAAGGCGGCCGGGCGTGGTGTTGGCCACCCACCCCCTCGTGTGCCGTGCCGGCCTTCATAGGTGCTCACTAACAGCACTTGCCCCAACAGTCTGTTAAGGCTATACGGGGGATCTTTATCTTTGCCTTTGTTGTGCGTGTGTGTGTGGGGAGCGGTGTTGTAGCAGTTAGCACGCTGCGCGATGAACCCGGCGACCCGAGTTGGATTGCCGCTCACGGCGAACACCAATGACGATTATTTGAAACGGTCCTTGGCCTCACCTAGCTCGACTCAGCCTCAAATGAGTACCTCGTGCAGTGTGTAAACATCGCCACTGGGGAGACAAAGGCGGTCGGGCGTGGTGCTGGCCACCCACCCCCTCGTGTACTGTGCCGGCCTTCATAGGTGCTCCTCGCTAACAGCACTTGCCCCTACAGTCTGTTCAGGCAATAAGGGGGATCTTTGTCTTTGTGTGTGTATGTGTATGCATGCCAGAGGGAGCGGAGTGGTCACATGGCCACGCAGTTGTGCGCATGTGACAGCGCCGAGTCGTGACCCTCGCACAACGCTGCTGCCATCCCCTCCCCTCTCCCCCGTCCCCTCTCCTCATCCCCTCCTCTCTGGAATCTCTCCCCCCACCGCCCCCCAAACTTCTCCAATCTCATCCCCGCATCCCCTTCCATCCTCCCTCGTCCTCATCCCCTCGTCCCTCCATCCCCTCCTGCCCTCGGGCCCTGGCACCCCCTCCCCCCCCGCCCCTCCCGTCGCCACAGGCCCACTCAGTCGAGGCGCCGGTCCACACCACCAAATCGTTTCTGAAGAAAGGAGAGGGCACCCAGCGATTCGCCCGCGCCCGCCACGGCACCGCCGCCACCGCCGCCGCCTTCTCCTCCCCGGCGCGGGGGCCCGGTCCCTCCAGACGGTGCCCGCGGGCCCCGCGGCTGTCGCCGGCCGGAGCGGGGCCGGCGCCGGCGGCGAGGACGCAGGGCCGCCGAGCCCTGCCGGAGGTGCAGGGCGTGAGCCGCGTGGGGCAGAAGCTCCGGCTGCTGAGCCAGCGTTCCGGCGGCGCCGGGGCCATCCCGCGGTTGCCAAGCGGCGCCGGCGTTAATGCCGGCGGGGCGGCGGCGGCGGCGGCGGCGTCCGCCGGCCCGGCCACGGCGGACGCGAACGCCGAAAGAGCCGGGGCCTCCCGGTCGACGGCGTTGGAGCGATTTCCGGCGCCGTCCCCCGGCGGCGGCGTCGGCGGGGAGGGCAGCGTGCCGCGGCTGGTGAACCGCTTCGAGTCGATGCTGGAGGACGGCGCTCCGCCCGCGAGCGACGACCGCGGTCCCGACGACGCGTCCAAGCGAGTGGCGCGTAGAGACGTCAACGGGAACTTAGACCAGGGCGGCTCCTCCGGCAGCGGGAATGGCGCCGGCGAGCCGGCTGCCGGCGCGAGGCCGGAAGTCGCGGCGTCGGAATCCGTACGGCAAGGTGGCGGTGACGAAGGCACCGACGATGATGATGACGTTGACGACGATGATGAGGTGGAGGAGGAGGAGGAGGAGGAGAAGGAGGGGAAGGAGGAGCATGAGCACAGCGACTGCAGCCAAAAGACGTACCGCGTGGGAGCGTCCGTCGCGTACAAGCGTCTCGACGACAGGATCGTGCACGTGCCCGTCGTGCCGGGAGACGTCAGCGCCCGCCACAACGCCGCCGCCGCCGACGCCACAATGACCGCGAAGCCGGGGTGCGACGACGCCGTCGCCGCCGCACCCCGGGAGGTGCGGCCGGTCCCGGGGTGGGCGCAGTCTCGGGCGACCCGGCCGCCGACGCTCGCGAGGGCGTGGGGCGCCGGCAGGAGCCGCGACGAGGAGGACGACGGCGACCAGGACTACGCCAGCGACGCCCCCAGCGAGGCCGACGCCGGGGCGGCCGCCCCTCCCGCCGAGCGGCGCCGGGCCAAGCGGCCGACGACGAAACCCGGCAGGGCGAGGCAGCGGTGGCCGACGGCCGGGAAGCAGGACGGAGGGGGCGACGGCGGCGGCAAGAGGAGCGGTGGCGGCGAAGCAGAGAGCGCGCAACCGTCGCTGGCTCCCGCGCGGGATGGCACGGAGCCGGCGGGGGGTACCGGTGGACTCCGGCGAGCAGGGGACGCCGGGAGGGGCCCCCCGGCAGAGGGTGGGGATCCGCGTGGCCCCCCCCACGGGGATCCCAGGATCGGCCGCCCTGCTGCGACAAACCCAGCGGTCGCGGATCGGACGTCGGGGGGCGACGGTCAGTCCACGTGTCGCTTGACGGGTTGTCACGTTAGAGTGTAGTTACAGCCCCGTGAGCTCGCCCCGTGAGCTCACCCGCTCGCTCACCCGCTCGCTCACCCGCTCGCTCACCCGCTCGCTCACCCGCTCGCTCACACGCTCGCTCACCCGCTCACTCACCCACTCACTCATCTGTCCATACACCGAATCGCTTTCTCACTCACTCGCTCATTTGCTCATTAGCTCATCCATTCATATACTAACTCACACGTTGACTTATTATACACTCGTGCACTCAACCACTCATTCATCCATCCACACACTCCTTTGCCAACTCACTCACTCATCCTCTCTCCCACTCATTTACTCACTCATTCACTCACGTACTCATTCACTCATCCGCTCGCTCGCGCATTCATGAATACATCCATCCATATACTCACTCACTTATCAACTCACCAACTCACACACTCGCCTTTTCACTTCCTATCCACATACTAACATGCTCATAAAAACACGCAACCGCTCACTCATTCAATAATTTATCCATACACTCACCCACTCACCTCTTCGCTTACACATGTACTGACTCGCATGATCACTCAAGAACTAACTCGCACATTCACTTCACCTCTGACAAGTTCACTCACTCACCCACCACTTAGTCACTAACCCACCCATGCACACATTCACTAATTTACTCACTGACCCAATCAACCACAAATACACTTAATCAGTCACGCACTGAATAACTCACTCGTTCGCTCATCTATTTATTTTCTCACTCACGTTAACTGATTAATCACTCATATGCACTCACTCAATTAATCAACCACTCATTCATCCATCCATCTGTACACTAATTTGCCAACTCACTCGCTTATCCTCACTCTCACCCACTCTTTTACTCACTCGCTCACTCACTCATTCACTCGTTTACTCATTCAATTATTTATCCATACTCACCCACTCGCTGCTTCGCTTACCCATATACTGACTCGCATGCTCACTCAAGAACGAACACACACATTCACTCAACCTCTTACGAGTTCACCTGCTCACCCAACACTCGCTCACCCACTCATGCACTCACCCACTCATGCACTCACCCACTCATGCACTCACCCACTCATGCACTCACCCACTCATGCACTCACCCACTCATGCACTCACCCACTCATGCACTCACCCACTCATGCACTCACCCACTCATGCACTCACCCACTCATGCACTCACCCACTCATGCACTCACCCACTCATGCACTCACCCACTCATGCACTCACCCACTCATGCACTCACGGACTCAATCACTCACCCACTCATGCACTCACCCACTCATGCACTCACCCACTCATGCACTCACCCACTCACCCACTCATGCACTCACCCATTCATGCACTCACCCACTCACCCACTCATGCACTCACGGACTCAATCACTCACTCACTCATTAACTCGCAGCATACATTGACTGACCTGTCCACTACTGACTCGTGCGTTTTATATCCTTCCAGCGACATGGGCACACTCTTAAAACAACTATCAGTCATATTCTTAGGTTTTTTCGGTAAAGTCACGTAGATCAAAAATAAAAATTCACCTGAAGACGGAAGCTTGTGTTGCCTCCGAAACGTCGTGATTTTTATTTTATTTTACTTTTATTAATTTTAATTTTTTATCTACGTGACTTTACCGAAAAAAACCTAAGAATATGAATCCTTGCAGTCACGAAAGCTTCAAATCTAGAACTATCAGTCACTTACTAGGCTCGCTCACTCACTCACCCACACGCACGCTCGCCCACCCATTCAGTTCGGTTGGGATAACATCAGTCGGAACCAGTCCTGGGCCTCGCCTAGGTTGACTTAGCCATCATGAATATCTGGTGCGCTGTGTAAACATCGGCAGCGAGGAGACAAAGGGCAGACGGGCGTAGTGCTGGCCACCCACCACCTTCGTGCCCCGTGCCAGGTAACAGCACTTGCCCCAACTGCCTGTAGAGGTTATACGGGGGACATTAGTCTTTGTCGTTGTGAAGTGCACCGAGTCTGGCACAAGCGCCGTGGCGCCTTCGTGTGTGCGCTCGTACGTGTACGTCAGAGGTCGCAAACGGGGTTTGATTCCTAACCCGTACCCGTACCCGGCCGCACCAGGGTCGCAAACGGGTACCCGTACCCGTACCCGGCCGTACCCGTACCCTAACCGTACCCGGCCGAGTACGGGTAGGGTACGGGTATCGGGTACCTGATTGCGACCTCTGGGGTGAAGCCATGTTGCAGGCGCGGGTGGGTTGATTCTAGGAACTGGAATTGTGAGAAGAGACAAGACGTTGGGAAATGAGTGACAAACGGTTACTCACCAGTGACTCACGGCCTACCCGTTACCTGTACCCGGCCGCACCAGGGTCGCAAACGGGTACCCGTACCCGGCCGGGTACGGGTAGCTGGGTATCGGGTAGGGTACGGGTATCGGGTACCCGGTTGCGACCTCTGGTGTACGTGCGCGTACGCGTGCTGAACGTGCCACTCGGGTGAAAAAGACGCGTGGTGCTGACCACCCACCCGCTCGTGTGCCGTTTCGGCATTAAAAGGTGCCACTCGCTAAGAGCGCTTGGCCCAGCTGCCGTTGAGGCTACACGGGGGATCTGTGTCATTGTTTGACGTGCGTGTGTGTCTCTGTGTTCTCGCGGGTGCAGATGCAAGTGCAGGGAACTCGAAGCCTCATTCCAGCGGAGAAAGTGTCAAGTCGAGGGTCGGGTAACGTGCTCAGCCGCTCGCCGGCACACTCACTTATTTACTCACCTAAATACTCACCTACTCACTCACCTATTCACTCACTCACCTATACACACACTCAACCTACACACCTACTCACTCATCGAATCACTCACCTACTCACTCACTCACTCACCCACTTACTCACCTACTCACTCACCTATTCACACACTCAACCTACACACCTACTCACTAATCGAATCACTCACCTACTCACTCACTCACTCACCCACTTACTCACCTACTCACTCACATACTCACCAACTCACTCACTCACTCACATACTCACTCACCTACTCACTCACCTACTCACTCACATATTGTCACCCAACCCACAATGCACCGCAAGAGGAGACAGCTGCTTGCCGAGTAGCGAGTGCAGTGCACGATGTTGTCCCACGTCTGACCGCATAGCCACGGTGGCTCGGAGATGTTAACTCCCTCGCCTGGTATGCAGGAGGTCGTCGGTTCGATCCCAACCCTGACATGTTTATTTAGAATTTGCTTGTCTCTCTCCCTGTGATCGCGTGGCTTTTTCTGCAGGTGCTCCCGTTTTTTTTCTCCACACACGTTGCTTTAGAATCAAAATGCGTTTAGAGTATTCGGCTGCTATAAATTTCCACGTGATGATAAGCCACTTCGTTGAGCTATCATTTGTGGCCAGGTCGCCTCTGATAAAGAGCCATATAGCTCAGTGGGCCTTACCTGCTTAAAATAAAAAAAAAGTTTAATCAACAACAACAAATGTTTAGTTTATAGCCGCGTTTGTGTGAATTAAAACCGCATGAAGCGAATCTTTTGGGTAGATATCGTTCAGCCAAAATCGCACAGACCGAACTGGCGTCGAGCGAGGGAGACCTGTGTGTACGACACTGCGATCTGCGAGATTGGATCGAGCCGTGGAATATCGCGGAGTGGCCGAGGCCGGGAGCTATCCCTCGTCGCCGTTCGTTCTCTCGTGCAACGGGACAAAAGACAAAGATCCCCCATATAGCCTTAACAGACTGTAGGGGCAAGTGCTGTTAGCGAGCACCTATGAAGGCCGGAACGGTACACGAGGGGGTGGGTGGCCAGCACCACGCCCGACCGCCTTGTCTCCCAAGTGGCAATGTTTACACACCGCACCAGGTACTCATTTGAGGCTGAGTCGACCTAGGGGAGGCCCGTGACACTCACTCTACGTGCGTCTATTCGTCGTCGTCGTCGTTGTCGTCATCGTCGTTGTCGTCATCGCGGTCTCAAGGTCCTGCCTTCTACGTCCGATATGGCACGCAAAAAAAATCTGAAGTTTCAATGAGGCTCTCTGTCTCTTACAAAAGATCGCCAGCAGTCCGGCGTGTGGGAGGCCGGGTTACGAGCAAATGATCGTGTGACTCGCACGCAAAAGGAGTGGTGACTCTGTGTACGAGCATTCGGTAACGTCACACGATAGCCTCAAACTGCACCTAGCCTGGCGTAAGCGCTATGGTGATGTCACCGCCACTCGGTGATGAAGTGGCTGTTGTTGTTGTTGTCTGACTGTGTGTGTGTGTGACTGCGTGGTGGAGTGGTAGTGTAGTGGTTAGCACGCTGCGCTACGAACTCGGTGACCCAAGTTCGATTCCAGTTCACGGCCAACACCAGTGATGATTATCTGAACCGGTCCTGGGCATTCCCTAGGTCGACTCAACGTCAAATGAGTACCTGGCGTGATGTGTAAACTTCGCTTCCAGGGAGACAAAGGCGGCCGGGGGTGCTGTTGGCCACCCACCCCCTCGTGTACCATGCCCCAATAGTCTGCTGAGGCTATACTGGGGTCGTTTTTTTCTTCTTTAGAGCGGTAGTGTAGCGGTTAGCACGCTGCGTTACGAACCCGGCCACCCGGTTCGATTCCCGCACACGCTGAACGCCAGTGACGACTATCTGAACTGGATGTGGGCCCCACCTACGTCAACTCAACCTTAATTGAGTATCTGCGGCGGTGCGCAACTCAACATCGTCACCGGGGAGACAAAGGCGGCCGGGCGTGGTGCCCTCCCGAAACAACCTGTTGTAGGCTACTCGGGGGATCTTAATCTCTGTGTGGGTGTCTCAATTCCGTTGTTCTCACACCGCTTGGCTCAAATCCCAAAGATACATTCCTCGACCACAAGGCCGTAATTAAAATGTGTCCCGCCCCCCCCCCAATATATTGCTATAAAATAGATTTCTGTTTATGTGATTGCGGTTATGGTTGTACTTTATTAATCCCTAATCTCTGACATTACATACAATGAAACAAGAAAAGGTAAAAAAGAAAAAACAGAGCAATGTAATACAATTACACTATTAGACATTATTGTTAAAAATAATTAAAAAGTCAATCCTATGTGTTAGTGCATTTTTTATATTTTAGGCAGGAAATTTCAAATTTATATAAATTAAATTTGTATTTTCCCTACACTTTTTCGTGGGCGGCGCATGCCGCTCCCATTCTAACCTCTGGCCCCCTCACCATGCCTCCTCACCATGCCCCCTCACCATGCCCCCTCACCATGCCTCCTCACCATGCCTCCTCACCATGCCTCCTCACCATGCCCCCTCACCATGCCCCCTCACCATGCCTCCTCACCATGCCCCCTCACCATGCCTCCTCACCATGCCTCCTCACCATGCCTCCTCACCATGCCCCCTCACCATGCCCCCTCACCATGCCTCCTCACCATGCCCCCTCACCACTCACCATGCCTCCTCACCATGACCCCTCACCATGCCCCCTCACCACTCACCATGCCCCCTCACCATGCCTCCTCATCATGCCCCCTCACCACTCACCATGCCCCCTCACCATGCCCCCTCACCATGCCCCCTCACCATGCCTCCTCACCATGCCCCCTCATTCTGCCCACCCCCAATCCCAAGAACGCAACTCTCGTGGCTTTTTGCGTCTCAGTGCCGACCCCGCAAGTCCAGACTTGCGCGGCTCTGGCGGGCGCTCTTTTCAGCCGCCTCTGTTGTGTTTGTTCTCTCTAATCTGAGCTCACCAAAGCCAGCATCGGTGTTTCTAGGCAGCCGCCCACTCTTGTTTGGCCGGGGTAGGGGCCAGGTGGCGTTAAGGGCCCCGTGGTGGTGGTGGTGGGGGCGCAGGGGAGAGAGTGCGAGAGAGAGAGCGGGGAGAGCGGGGAGAGGAGAGCTGAGAGAGAGAGGAGAGAGCGGGGAGAGCTGAGAGAGAGAGGACAGCTGAGAGAGAGCTGAGAGAGAGGAGGGGAGAGGAGAGCTGAGAGAGGGAGAGGAGAGAGACGAGGGGAGGGGACGGACGGCGGAGTCGCCAGCGTGGCCGGCAGAAACTTCTTGTCGTCTTCGGGACGCGTCGCGACGCTCTCAACTCCGGTACGGAGGCCGGAGCTGATGGCACCGGCGGCACCGCGGGGGGCGGACTCGCTTGGCCGGCTCAAGTGTCCCGCTCGCGGTGGGGGTGGTGGGGGGGTGGGGGTGGGGGTGGTGGTGGAGGGGTGGGGGGGGTGGAGGGGGTGGGGGGGTGGAGGGGGTGGTGGGGGGGGGGGTGGTGGTGGTCGAGGTGGGGGGGGGTGGTGGAGGTGGTGGTGCGGGTGGTGATGGAGGTGGTGGTGGAGGTGGGGGTGGTGGTGGAGGTAGGTGGTGGTGGGGGTGGTGGAGGTGGCGGTGGGGGTGGTGGGGTTGGGCGTGGGGGGTGGTGGTGGTGGAGGTGGTGTTGGTGGGGGTGGTCGTGGTGTTGGTGGTGGGGGTGGTGGTGGTGTTGGTGGTGGGGGTGGTGGTGGAGGTGGTGGTGGTGTTGGTGGTGTTGGTGGGGGTGGTGGTGGGGGTGGTAGGGATGGTGGTGGTGGGGGTGGTGGTGGTGGTGGGGGTGGCGGTGGGGGTGGCGGTGGTGGTGGGGGTGGGGGTGGAGGTGGGGGTGGTGGTGTTGGTGGTGGTGGGGGTGGTGGTGGTGGTGGGGGTGGTGGTGGTGGGGGTTGTGGTGGAGGTGGGGGTGGTGGTGGTGGTGGGGGTGGCGGTGGGGGTGGAGGTGGGGGTGGTGGAGGTGGGGGTGGTGGTGGAGGTGGTGGAGGTGGGGGTGGGGGTGGTTGTGGGGGTGGTGGTGGTGGAGGTGGGGGTGGTGGAGGTGGGGGTGGTGGTGGAGGTGGTGGAGGGGCGGGTGAGGGGTGGTGGTGGGGGTGGTGGTGGTGGAGGTGGTGGTGGAGGTGGAGGTGGTGGAGGTGGGGGGTGGTGGTGGGGGTGGTGGTGGTGGAGGTGGGGGTGGTGGTGGTGGAGGTGGGGGTGTTGGTGGCGGTGGTGGCAGTGGGGGTGGTGGTGGTGGTGGTGGAGGTGGGGGTGGTGGAGGTGGGGGTGGTGGTGGAGGTGGTGGAGGTGGGGGGTGGTGGTGGGGGTGGTGGTGGTGGTGGGGGTGGTGGAGGTGGTGGAGGTGGTGGTGGTGGTGGGGGGTGGTGGTGGTGGTGGTGGTGGGGGTGGTGGTGGTGGTGGTGGAGGTGGTGGTGGTGGTGGTGGTGGGGGTGGTGGTGGTGGTGGTGGTGGAGGTGGTGGTGGTGGGGGTGGTGGGGGTGGTGGTGATGGTGGTGGTGGGGGTGGTGGGGGTGGTGGAGGTGGTGGTGGTGGGGGTGTTGGTGGTGGTAATGGGGGGTGGTGGTGGTGTTGGTGGTGGGGGTGGTGGGGTCGGCATCGCGATGCGTCCGACGCGGTCGTGGCGTGACGGCTGCTCGCAGGAGAGCAAGGAGGGGAGGGGCGGGGGGGGAGGGGCGGGGGGAGGGGGGCAGAGACGGGGGGGAGGAGAGCCGGTGGGGGGGGGGGGGTTCGCGTGATTGAAGGCAAACTGGAATCTTTGTGCCGGAGTACAAAACACGAAACCCAAAGCCCCCCCCCCCCCCCCCCCATCTGCTCGAGAGCGAATCGGTCGAGGCAAGGCGGTGCTCTCGCCAGAGGCCGTGCGGTGAAATCCCACAGATTTGTTTTTGTCGTGGAGTTGTTGCAGAAAGAAACGAGGTCCAGCCGCTCCTCCCATCGCCAACAGCGGTCGCCATGGCGACCCAATGTGAAGCAGGCCCTCCAGGTGCAGCCGCGTGAACGTGGAGTTGCCACTGCTTTGACCGCCCTATTACAGGTTTCAGCACTTGGGAGCCGTCCATAAATGACGTCACGCACCTAGGTGGTGCGGGGTGGGGGTCAGACATTTGTGACGATGTGTGACGAGGGGGTGGGGGTTGAGAAATGTAACGTCACATCAAAATGAGCAACTTTAAATAAATATAGACAACACGTTCTACTTAATTAAATAGACTTTTAATAAATGTTTTCTACAACATCAGAGTGCAGCGCCACATTAAATACGCACTACAATGACAATAGTTTAAAGCGATTTGAAGCATGTTTTTTTTAATTTAAACTATTTTTTATTTTACACGATAAGGCCCACTGAGCTATGTAGCTCTTTACGGAAAAAAAAACTGGCCAGAAATGATGCCTCACCGAAGTGGCTTATGGTAGCCAAATAACTTTAAACGCGTGGTGACGTTGATTCTAAATGTGAAGGGAAAACCGGAGTACACGGAGAAAAATCCACGCGACCACGGGGAGAGAGAGAGAGACACGCAAACTCTAAATATACAGCAGCAGGCGTCAAGGTCGGGATTGAACCCACATCCAGCAGTAGATGGAACAAGGGCTGTGGGTGTACAAGGCGAGGTGGCGTGAAAGTGACGCGGCGATTATGGTGGCGACGGTGGTTGGAGAGCGGGCCCTCTCAGTCCTCGGGTCGCGAGTTCACGTCCCTGCGTTCCGCGTGCCCTGGCCACGTGTCACGTCCCATTCACCTGATCCATTCACCAGTCTTTAATGTCTCGTGTCCCATAGCCGCCGTTTCACTGCATCTTGCGTCCCACGTTCCGTGCCCTGTATACCATGTCCAGTGTCCCGCATTTCGTGTCTTGTGCGTCCACGTCGCCACGACACGTCCCATGTCCCGTGACTCATGTCCCGTGACTCATGTCCCGTGACGCGTGTTCCGTGACGCGTGTTCCGTGTCGCATGATCTTTACTCCTCGTGTCGTGTCCCACGACCCACGTCCCATGTGTCCGGTGTGCCGCGAGAAGGCAGGAGGGGGCCTACGGACTTGTGGACAGGAGGGACCTCAAGCTTCCGGCCTCCGCCCTGGAGGGTGCGGGGAGCAGCCACGGGGGGCTGGGAGCCCCCGGTGGCCCCGCGAGCCAGGAGGAGCAGCGCTCGGCCGAGTGGGAGGAGATTCAGGTGAAGTGGAGCATGGGCCCGGGGGACGTAGGCCGTACGCGGAAGTCACCGTGGATCAACACAATGGGCCCCACAGCTGTGCAAGCCAACTGATGCTGCTGCCAAGGACATGGAGACATTCTAGATTTGAAGTTTTCGTGGCTGCACTTTGTGCGCAATCAGCACGACCTTATGATGCATTCGTTCAGCAACGGGAAGCCAAAAGCTGCTCAGCAAGTACTTGGACGGATATGGTCAGATCTTGCGGTGCCCGTCACGACGCGTGCCAGTCAATGTTGTACACACCGCAGCTTCAAATGGCACAGTGCATAAGTGTCTCTAAGCTAGATTTGAAGTTTTCGTGACTGCAAGGGTCCATACTCTTTGGTTTTTTTCGGTAAAGTCACGTAGGTTAAAAAAGAAAACAAATTAATTAAATCGCGACGTTGCTGTGACGGTGCCACCTGAGGACGGAGGCTTGTGTTGCCTCCGAAACGTCGTGATTTAATTTATTAGATTTTTTACCTACATGACTTTACCGAAAAAACCAAAGAGGACATGGAGGCAGTTGCGAGGTTGAGTCATCACCTGCCTGGTTGATCCTGTGGTGCAGCGTGTCTGTGTTTGGTTGCTATAATTCATTTTTAGAATGTATTATTTCTCAGCGGTGGCCGGGTGCAGTGGCCGATCTCTGGTAAATAGATGGTGACACTGGGCAGGAAGGGCTCCAATGAGCTTTTGGCTTTTATTTCACGGGCATCCTGCGTGGGTACCGATGGAGTTCACGTTGATGATGATCACGTTAATGAGCGTGTTTATGATTGTGATGCCGACGATGACAATTAACACCTGATGTATTTAGGTGTTAATTGTGGCACTCGTTGATAATGCGATACCGATAATAATTTCGTTTTAAGTTGATGATTGGTCACAATAATGCTAACGATGAGGATTGTGGCAATTGTAACGATGGCAGTGGTAATATTATTGATGATAATCTGACTCTGGTGTTGACATTTTTAGAGGTTAAAACGTCAGCTGTGGGAGCTGCAACAGGCTGTGAAGCAGAAGGAGCGGCACTGGGAGGGTCCCAAGGCAGAGCTCCACCGTGGAGCCCGGGCACTGAGTCCACACCAAGAGGCAGCCCGACATGTGGACAAAACAACAGCTGGGCCAGGCATGGAGCTCCATCGTGGAGCCCGGCCATTTAGTCCGCACCAAGAGGCAGCCCGCCATGTGGACAAAACAACAGCTGGGCCAGGCATGGAGCTCCATCGTGGAGCCCGGCCGTTTAGTCCACACCAAGAGGCAGCCCGACATGTGGACAAAACAACAGCTGGGCCAGGCATGGAGCTCCATCGTGGAGCCCGGCCGTTTAGTCCACACCAAGAGGCAGCCCGACATGTAGATGTGACAACATCAGGGCCAGGCATGGAGCTCCACCGTGGAGTGCAGCCCTTGAGCCCACGCCTAGAGACAGCCCGGCACGTGGACAAGATGAGAGCTGGTCCAGGCACAGAGCTCCGCCACGGAACTCTCCCGACTGCCGCCACACGCCCACGCCTCCTCTACAAGGAGGAGCCGAGCGACAGAGCGGCCGCGCTGGCGCCGCGCTGGCCCACCGCCCGTAGCAAGACCCCCACGCTGCCGAGGCCGCCCGTCCCCGCCGACGGCCCCGACGTCGACGCCGCCCCACGCGGCGGCCGGGCCGCCGACTGGCGGGGCCCCGTACCGGCGAGCGTCGACCGGTGGGGCGAGCAGCTACCCCCGACGCGGGGAAACGCCTTCGCCGGCGGCCCCCGTTCGCTGTCGGAGCCGGCGCACGCCGCCGAGCCTCCCCCGGGCGCCGAGTCGCGGCCCAAGACGCCGGTGCGGGCGACGCGGCCGGGCCACGACCTCTTCTACCGCGATGCCGACCCCGGCTTCGACCCCGGCCCTTTCTCGGGCCGCGGCCACCGCTCCAAGACGCCGAACCCCACGGCCGGCGGCGGGCGGCGCGCCGCGGACGCCGTTCCCCGCTCCAAGACGCCCAACCCCGAGACGCCGTCCGCGCGCCTTCACGGGGAGGCGGCCGCCTCGAGCCGCCACAACGGCCTCGGTGGGGGGCCCTCGCGCGCCGGGGGAGCGCAGCGGCCCGGCGGCGCGCCGGCCCCCAACCGGGCCTCGCCCTCGCCGGCGCCGGAGCGGCACCGCCCGGCAGCCGGTCCCCACGGGGACCCAGAGCTTGCGTGGCAGCGCTCGGGGGCCGTCCCGTCGCCCACCGCCGTGACGTTCGCGCCGGACCGGGCGCGCCGATCCAAGACCCCGAAACCCGGCGGCGAGGCCCGGGCAGCCCCCGGGGTCGGAGCGCGTGGATCCTCGCCGGGCCCGCGCGTGACCGCGCCCCGCACCCCCGTGCCCGCCGCTCCCACGGGGACGATCGTGGCCGCCGGGGCTCAGCGAGCGCGGACGCCACTGGAGCTGATGGTCAGCGTGAGTGGGGGGCCGTGAGGTGTGGTGAGAGTGTGGTTAGTGCTGTGCGCGTATGTTGTGTTTGCCGCAGCAATATGTAAGACTGTACGGCGTTGCCTTGCTCTTTGTGTAAGTGTGCGGCCTAACATTGGTGCTTGCTAACAGCACTTGTCCCAACAGCCTGTTAATGGCGATACCGCGAGATCTTTGTCTCTGTCACTAAAAGTCTCCAAGGCGGGCGAAATCTTCCTTGCTTAGGGCCGAAAAGGATTTTTCAGACGACACCTTTTGACGAACAACCACAAGTACAAACAGGGGTTCACGTTTACCACAGTGGCAGATGTGACCGACTGACAATCAGAAGCGGTGTTGTTGCCAGCTCGAAAATATTCCCCCACTTCGGGTAGTCGATAAGTGCGCCGTGCCAGCCTTCGTTGGTGCTCGCAAACGTCACATGACCCAGCCGTCCGTGGAAAGTCTTCGCCTTGACCTTTGCCCCTTTTTTTGTGACGCAGCCTGCCCACCGTCTGGAATCGGCGCATTTGGGAGGGGTTGCGTTCCACGACGACCGAGAGGCCGACGACGATATCCAGCAAGAGATCCTGTATCCGGACGGGAAGGTGCGTGGCCAAAGCGCGTGTGAGCGCGCGTGCGTACGTACGCATCGCGCACGTACCGCTCGTTCAGTCGGCCGGCTTTCGCACGGCGAGTAAAGTCCTCGCAATACCTTGAGCGGGTAAACCGTGTTCTCTATATAACAACGGTTATATTGCGGTGGTGGGGGGTGGAGGGGTGGGGAGGGGTGGTGGGCGGGGTGTTCCATGCAAATTTAAGGAAAAAAAAACCACGGATATTAAAATCGCACTCCCAAAGCTCCGATATTGAACAGAGTGCAGAGCCACGCCGACTTGCAGGCAGCTGCTGCACGTCCACATGGCGCGGAGACGTGGCACACGCCGGTAGTTAGTCCTGTACCCAACGGTAATTCCTGCGGCGTTCAGTTCATACTATAATATGCAGGATATTTATTTATTTTCAATCAAAACATTCAAATAATTTTTTTTTTATGGAAATGTATTATTAGAGCATGGAAAATATTTTAAAATTGAGCTGCGCATTCTCTTAGAAACGCAACGCCACGCTGCAGCGGCGCAATGGTTGAGAGGTCGGCAACACCGCACGTGAAATCTCAGGGGTCGCCGGTTCCATTCAATGCCCCGGAGTGGCAGTTGAAACAAACGGCGCAAGTTGCTTCACTCTTAAATCCACACCGCTCCCTCCCTCTTGCCTCTGTTCCGACAAGCAGCGTAACGTTGCTCCGCCAGCGATGAGCCGACTGGCAGGTGGCACGCGGTGGGGTAAAGTGTGAGTTACTGCCACCCCTTTGGAGACGTCTTACCCGGTGTGTGCACACTCCAGAGTGGCGAACACACCCCAAGCAGCAGTGGCTAGAGCAAGTAACAGCTGGGCTGCAACAACAACAACCGCCATTCGCCACTAAGTGGCAGCGACGTCACCACGGTGCTTGTGCCAGGCTATGTGCACGTTAAGGCCGCCACGTGAAGTGTCGGAAAGCCCGCCGGCAGAAGGTCACGGGACAGACCGAGCAGGTGCCATGGGATGACTGACTGAGACGACTGGCCGATGCACCATCATGTGCCCCCTACTGTGCCAACGAGGGGGCTGAGTTGCACACGCACAGATAAGCAGCATAAAAGCTGTGATGGTCTAGTGCCCAGGGGAATCACTTTGTAACTAATCTGAATCTTTATTTCGCACTGGGGGAGGAATCCGATGCGCTATGACTCTCTCTTATCGCAGATGTTCCAGTCGGGGGGCGAGTTCGCCAGTTATCTTCTTGGTTCTTTCGGTGAAGTCACGTAGAAGGGAAGTAATAAAATAATAAAAATAAAACATAATAAAACAATTCTCACGACGTTTCGGCCACAACGCAAGCAGCCGTCCTCAGGTGAAAACCAGGTCCGTCGAGGCGACAGAGTCTGAATGAAACAGCACACGAGCTTGGAGCATATATATAAGCTGGGCGCATTGACAAAGGAATTTGCATATCAAAAGGAATTTAGCATATTTATGGGAAATGCAGGAATGTGATTAGTACTGCATATGCATGTGCATTATGCAGGATTAACAGCATCAAAGGGAGCTGCAGTTACTGCTGCTGCAGCAGTTGCTGCTGCTGCTGCAGTTTCTGCTGCTGCTGCAGTTGCTGCTGCTTTAGATAAGCATCCGTGTGGATGCTTATCTAAAACCGGATTCCCACCACCATCCATCCCAGAAGAATTCCCTCATCAAGACTCTATATCATAGAGCCCAATGCATCTCCGACCATGAACACATTTCCAGTGAACTCAAACACGTACGCCAAGCTCTTAAGGCTAATGGTTACTCCGACTACACAATCCGCAAAGCCATCACTCCAACCATCAAGAAGGATCCTGTTGAGGAGCCTTTCAAGACCATCACCTTACCCTACATTGCTGGGGTCACAAAAAAGATCTCCAAAATCCTGATTAAACACAAGATCCAGGTCCGATTCAACACAGTACATAAAATCCGTGATCTGGTCCCGTCTGTAAAAGATGTGGTTCCAGACATACAGTACCCTGGCGTCTACAAACTAAGTTTCCTCTGTGGTAGCAGTTACATTGGAGAAACCAAACGACATGTCTCGGACCGCATCCGTGAACATAAGGCAGACCTGAAACACGGTAGGACAAACACCTCAGCCGTGGCAGATCACTGTTACAATTCAGTGGGCTCACATGACATTGACTTCTCCAAGACAGAGGTTCTCTGCAAGCCATCTGGCTATCATGAGAGATTCGTTCATGAGGCGATCCACATATACAAACACAGAGACAATTTCAACCGAGAAGATGGATTCTGGCTTAGCAATCATTGGAAGGACGTAATAAACCATTTCGGATCTTAACTGATTGTGTTCACGTTTACGGTGACTTTCAGACCACGTTCCACTCACTGGCATGGTGCAGTGTGCAGAGTAATGTATGGTGTCGTAATTGTGCAGTAAACATATAGCAGTATGATACACATTAGGGTGGGTAGAATAATACATAGTGTTATATTAAAATGGATAAGGCAGCAACTGCAGCAGCAGCAGCAAGTGCAGCAGCAGCAGCAGCAAGTGCAGCAGCAGCAGCAAGTGCAGCAGCAGCAGCAACTGCAGCAGCAGCAACTGCAGCAGCAGCAGAAACTGCAGCAGCAGCAGCAACTGCTGCAGCAGCAGTAACTGCAGCTCCCTTTGATGCTGTTAATCCTGCATAATGCACATGCATATGCAGTACTAATCACATTTCTGCATTTCCCATAAATATGCTAAATTCCCTTTGATATGCAAATTCCTTTGTCAATGCGCCCAGCTTATATATATGCTCCAAGCTCGTGTGCTGTTTCATTCAGACTCTGTCGCCTCGACGGACCTGGTTTTCACCTGAGGACGGCTGCTTGCGTTGTGGCCGAAACGTCGTGAGAATTGTTTTATTATGTTTTATTTTTATTATTTTATTACTTCCCTTCTACGTGACTTTACCGAAAGAACCAAGAAGATGAATCCCTGCAGTCACGAAAGCTTTAAATCGAAATTCGCCAGTTATGTCAACTCACGTGGAATGTGCCCAGTCTCGTCAGATCTCAAGAAGCTAAGCAGTGGTTTTTGGGGCCTGGATAAGTGCTCGGATGGGCGACCACCATGCACAGCAGGTTGTTACAGGCTGCTGTGGGGCGACATAGTCAGCGCAGATGGCATGGCAGGAAAAGCCCATTGTTTCTCTGTACTGTAGCCCATATTCTAGGTTCTTTCGGTAAAGTCACGTAGATAGAAATTAAAAAAAAAAGATTTTAATAAAATTTCAACGTTTTTATTATCTTCAATTTATTATTTTTACATTTTAATAAAAATAAAAACATTTCTATCACGTGACTCTACCGAAAGAACCAAGAATATTCATTCCTGCAGTCACGAAAGTTTTAAGTCAAAATGTACCGTAGCTATTTTCTCTCCCCCGCATTAACCAGCCCGCACCGACCCGCGTGATGAAGTATGGTTACATAACCCCGCAGAGTGGTGGAGAGGGCTCATCCAGCAGTGGATTAACAAAAAGTGTCTCACGTGCATACTCCATGTACAACTTGTAAAACAATAATAATGCAGTTGTCACGGGAAAAATACACTTGATAACCCACAAAGCTCACCGTCCAGAAAGTCGGGGTCTGTTGCGAGTGGGTGGATTCAGTGACTGAAGCAAATGAATTATTAAATGTAATGCCCGGCCATGCGTGGAAACGTTATACTATCGTACAAAAGTATCAGGAGTGAGTTATTACGTGTAAAAGAAACCGGGTGGATGACCTCAACGTATATATACGGGGTGTTTTTAAAAGATGGACCCGATTTGAAATCGCTATATCTTTGAAATTGGGTCCATCTTTTTGAAACACCCTGTACACTGCACGTGCACATCATGCAGTACGAGTGGGCAGCCCGTCCTGCAGACAGGGTCACGTGACACACTCGCCTAACCCTCGTCACGCAACCACCGCTTCACCCGACGGCATTCGCCAGTCAGCTCACACCTCGCCTGACCCTCACCACTCCCCGAGTTCGGACAACAGAGTGGGCAGGTTGGCCCTCACCCTCTTCCAAACCTCACCCCATACAAGAGGACTCGCCTGTCCATTGTATCATTTTGTAGCGGGGCTCAACTTCACGCGACGGCCTGTTACAAATGTTAGAGTTGATCGGTTCAAGGTCGTGGATGCTCCGGGAACCAGATTGCAGGCGCTCGCTGTCTCCGGCCACTTCTGCGCTTCGCTTCGGCTGGGACTCGCTCCCCGCCAGTCGTTCGCTCTCTCGCATCGCCTCACCGCGCCCCCCTCCACCCCGTTAACAGCCGCACCTTCGATCGCAATCGGTGTCCGGCCGCCAGCATTGCTCGCGATTAAACGCGTCTTCGCTCCGTCAACTCTTACCGGAACCTCTAAGGTCCTGGACGATGCTGGCATCTGACCACTTTTGCTAGAAACTCTCTTGCCACGTGAAGTGCTTGAAAGACACTGGCATCTGACCATTCTTCCTAAAAGCTCTCTCTCTAGTAGTATGTTTTTAGCCTTTCAATTGGTACAAAAACTGGCACCTTTATACAAGGCATCATGTTTGCAATAACCACAACACAAGCAGTCAAAATGCAAACAAAAAGAAACAACTCTGATGATATGCACTGTCCTTGAAATTGATTGGTCCACACCCGAGACAGCTTTTCTTAGAGCCTAGTCTCCATTGGTGTTGGACCAGATGACGCCAAAAGGCGTACAAGGTTGTACGCCATTGGTGTGGACCAATCAACTTCAAGGACAGTGCTTATCATTATCATTATCAGAGTTGATTCTTTTTGTTTGCATTTTGACTGCTTGTGTTGTGGTTATTGCAAACATGATGCCTTGTATAAAGGTGTCAGTTTTTGTACCAGTTGAAAGGGTAAAAACATACTACTATGTTTTGCCACTGGTAAAGGAGATGTCTCATAGTGTAAATCTCCCTCTCTCTCTCCACATGAAGCTCCTGAAGGATAATGGCACGTGTTTCTATATTTTTTCCCGTCCATGGAATTCTCAACAGCCGATGGTGGAACCACGACTCTGCTCACCTCCGCTCGTCTTCGGCTTGCAAAGTCCAGCCCTCGGCTCCGTAGAGAAGCGCAGGTTGAACGGGGCACTTTGTAAAAGTGCACGTTGCCATGACTCATTGCACGTTGCTCTTTGTGAACCTGCTCGTTGGGTACAGCTGCCATTTATTTTTGCATGCGTGCATTTTGTAAAACGTGTAAGCTTTGGCGTGGTGGCCGTGCTTGCATCTGGACATGTGAGATATTTATATAGTGCACGTTGTGACTTCCTTGCATGTGGATGCACTTGGTAAATGCGCGTGCTGGCATGCGAGCGTCCGTGTGCTTTTTTGTTGTTGCCGTTGTTGGGTGCAAGTTTGTAAACGTTTGTAAACTCGGTGTGGCTCTCGGGCATGCGATGGGGTTAACGACTCGCCGACCGTTGTATTTTCCTCCTGGAAGTTATTTGTATCATGTGACACGTAACGCGCACATCGAACCGCGCGCGTCAAGATCACCGGTCGTTTACAACCCGTGCACGTTTACAAGAACATTTTTCCGCGTAATTATTTTAAGCCGTAATGCTACCGAAATAATAAAGATGGGGAGATAAAAAAAAGAACGAGACGGGAGGTTTGAGACGATAATCACGAGATGTACTAATTGTACCAAAAAATAAATCGGTTCTTGAATCACATCGTGGCACAAAATTCTGACGAACCAAACCGTCTGGCTCGTGACACGCGACGCGCTTACTGGCCGTGCCTCTATTAGCGAGCTCTCTGTGACCGCATCTCTGCGTCTCCCTATCGAAACTTGTGTGTCCATGTGTGTTCCCATGTGTGGAGCGGTAGTGTAGCGGTTAGCGCTACGCTGCGCTATGATCCTGGCGACACGGGTTCGATTCCCGCTCACGGCCAACACCAGTGACGATTATCTGAACCGGTCCTGGGCCTCCCCTAGGTCGACTCAGCCTTAAATGAGTACCTGGTGCGGTGTGTAAACATCGCCACTGGGGAGACAAAGGCGGTCGGGCGTGGTGCTGGCCACCCACCCCCTCGTGTGCCGTTCCGGCCTTCATAGGTGCTCGCTAACAACACTTGCCCCTACAGTCTGTTAAGGCTATACAGGGGATCTTTATCTTTGTGTCCCCGTACACCCCCATGTGTCCCCCCGTGTGTCCTCCCGCGTGACCCCCCTCGCCCGCGTGACCCCACCCTCCCCCCGCGTGACCCCCCCCCCCCCCCCCCCCCGCGTGACCCCCCCCGGCAGGTGGAAATGGTGCTGCGGAGCGGCCGGCGCATGGTGCAGTTCCGCAACGGCACCCGCAAGGAAGTGAGCGCGGACGGCCACACGGTGACCGTCGCGTTCCCCAACGGCGACGTCAAGAAAACCACCGACGACCAGCGCGTGGTGAGCGCTCCGTTGCCGAGAGGGGGGGCGGCCGGGAGGGGGGGCGGCCGGGAGGGGGGGCGGCCGGGAGGGGGGGCGGCCGGGAGGGGGGGCGGCCGGGAGGGGGGGCAACCGGGAGGGGGGGCAACCGGGAGGGGGGGCGGCCGGGAGGGGGGGCGGCCGGGAGGGGGGGCGGCCGGGAGGGGGGGCGGCCGGGAGGGGGGGCGGCCGGGAGGGGGGGCAACCGGGAGGGGGGGCAACCGGGAGGAGGGGCGGCCGGGAGGAGGGGCGGCCGGGAGGGGGGGCGGCCGGGAGGGGGGGCAACCGGGAGGGGGGGCGGCCGGGAGGGGGGGCGGCCGGGAGGGGGGGCGGCCGGGAGGGGGGGCGGCCGGGAGGGGGGCGGCCGGGAGGGGGGGCGGCCGGGAGGGGGGGCGGCCGGGAGGGGGGGCGGCCGGGAGGGGGGGCAACCGGGAGGGGGGGCGGCCGGGAGGGGGGGCGGCCGGGAGGGGGGGCGGCCGGGAGGGGGGGCGGCCGGGAGGGGGGGCGGCCGGGAGGGGGGGCAACCGGGAGGAGGGGCGGCCGGGAGGAGGGGCGGCCGGGAGGGGGGGCAGCCGGGAGGGGGGGCGGCCGGGAGAGGCGCTCACGGGAGGGGCCGCTTTCCGTGGCAGCCGCCCGCCACGGGAATGTGGAATTTTCCATCGATGGCTCGTCCAAATCGGCCAGCTGATTGTACTGTGTGTGTGCGTGTTACTGCCATACGTAGCCAACCGCGTGTGTATGGGATTTGGTTTTTGTATATCTGGCTCGTAACTTTTTGGACACTCCACCACCCCTCCTGGAATAATCAAAATCCGGCGAAATGTTGGGATTGTGGTCTGGGGTATGGAGACCGAACGGATTTATTTTTTATTTTATCTACGATTATATTTTCTTGTTTTTATATTTGCATACGGATACTGGATAATTGATGTGCAGCGGTGTGGGATGCAATTGCATGAATGACACTCTATGAAATGAAATTATTATATAATTAATGCACAGCATTGTGAGATGCTGTTGGCACGAATGACGCTGCTATATAAGATGAAAGTGTTATTACAGTAACATGGCGAGTTTTTTGGGGTGTTTGTGTTGCGCGCTGCTGCCAATACCAGTTCCGGAGTTTTGTGTGTAATCGCGGCTTCATTCTTGCATCTGTCCCTGTGCCTCTCATCGCTGCTTTGTCAGAGGCATGGTGGGCAAAAGAAGGTGGGATAGGAGAGCGAGTGAGAGGAGATCAACAAGTCGAGAGAGAGGGTGTAGGAGCAGAAGGGGCGCACTGCTTGAGACTTGAGCGGTTTGGACACGAGAAGCAGATGGAGGAGACCGGTTCTACCATGATGTTCAATGACGCTGGGGTTTGGAAGGGCAGTCGACCGAGTGGCAGGAGACTGGAAAGTGATGGAGGCACACAGGGATGGGAAAATATGAAGGCGTGGAGCGATGTTTGGCTGCCACCCGATCCCGGCGATGCCTGGAAATTCCCGGAAACGGGGACACACCGATGATGGTTGATGACGATAATTAATGTTTATGGCAGCGGTTATTGATTGACGACGATGATGGTGGCTTGGGACCACGAGTGAGCATCATTGCCCTCTTGTTTATTTGAGCCGAGTGACAGTGCAGCTGTGGTTACACTACTTTACTGGCATCTATTGGATGTTGATGATAATAATAGTGAGGCAGGTGCTGGGTACATTTGTGTTTGAATGGCTGCCCCCGTGTAGATGAGCAGGGTGTGATGGTCCAGTTATCTGAGAGATGCCGAATAAGGCCCGTGTCATGTGACTTTCATGACCTGTCGCTCAATCTCTCTCTCCGTCTCGCTCCCTTCCAGGTCTACTACTATGCGGAGTCACGGGTGACGCACACAACGTACCCCGACGGCACTCAGCACGTGCGCTTCCCCAGCGGGCAGACAGGTAACGAACGAGGGTGTGGACACCACGGTAGCGCGGGGGGGGGGGGGCGACACCACGGCAACGCACTACCACGCTGTACTACCGCGTGTGTGTGCGGACTGCCGAGCGGTGGCGCTGTGGTTAGCGAGCCGCGTTATGAACCCTCCCCCCCCCCCCGGCGCGCTTCAGCTTGATTCCCGGTGACGCCGAGCATTTGTGGCCTAGCATTAGGCCTCGCCTAGGTTGACTCAGCTTTAAATGAGCATCTGGGGCAGTGTTGACTACAGCTCTGGGGAGATAAAGAAGGCCGGGGGTGGCTCCTGACCACACCGCTCCCTCGTGCGCCGTGCCGGCCTCAATAGGTGCTCGCGAACAGAACTTGCCCCTAACCGATCTGTGCAGGCTATACGTGGGGAACTTTGCTTTTGTACGTTTGTTGAACTTCTGTCGCACCGTACGTAGCCAACCGTGCTCATAATCGGAGGTGCGGGGGAAGGACAACAAACTAAACACTTAAAGCAGTTCTAACAAATGAGTTTCAATCTAGATTATTTCAAAGTGCATAGCTCCAGTAGCTTCCTAATATCTGAAGGAAGAGCGTTCCAGACGGCCGCAGAAGCGCATCTGAAGGGCCGCGATGCGGTGACCACCGTCTTTTTTCGAGGATGCCCGGAGTTTGCGCGAGGGTTTATGCTCCTTGAGATCGTCACTACCCGTGCCGCGCTGTGCCCGCGCGCTGTCTTTACAGAAACCCAGCACGTTGACGGTCGCAAGGAGATCGTGTTCCCGGACGGGATGGAGCGACTCATCCACCGGGACGGACACGAAGAGAGCCGCTACCCCGACGGCACTCGCGTGCGCACCGCCAGGTACCACCCCGGCACGACACTCGCCCGGCACAACACCCAGCGAGCTCGTGATGCGGTCAGCGTGCTACCTTCCTGGTGTGTCACCCACCCAGCGTGACACACACCCAGCGGGACACACACCCAGCGTGACACACACCCAGCGTGACACACCCCTCGTGTTGCATTCAGTATGTTCACTTTCTTAGTGTGACACACACCTCGTGTTGCATTCAGTATGTTCACTTTCCTAGTGTGACACACACCTCGTGTTGTATTCAGGATGTTCACTTTCCTAGTGTGACACACACCTCGTGTTGCATTCAGTATGTTCACTTTCCTAGTGTGACACACACATGGGGGGCACGAATAATTGTACGTGTTACAATCAATGTGTTAACTTTCCTAGCAGTGCTACTAACTCGGTGTAATACGAAGCCAGTGTGACACACACCCGGCCTGACACCTGAGGTCTGCCACTAACCCGGTGTACGACCACACGACGATGACTACGACGACGACGACTACGACGACGACGCAGGAACGGCGAGAAGGTGATCGAGTTCGCCAACGGGCAGCGAGAGGTGCACACGGCGCAGTACAAGCGCCGCGAGTACCCCGACGGGATGGTCACCACGCTGTGGGCCGGCGGCCGCCAGGAGACTCGCTACCCCACGGGCCTCGTGCGCGTGCGTGACCGCGGCGGTGGCGGCGGCGGTGCCAGCGCCGCCTCGCCGGCACCGTCTACGCACGCTGCCCCGCCGGCCTCTCCGGCACGAGGCCTGCAGCCCCGCGGACGTCCCACAAGCCCCCGGGCCTACCCAGGGCCCGGCGGTGGCGGCGTGCGCAGGGTGTGAGGTCGGGAGGCGGCCTTCCGGGAGGGGCGGGGGTTGCGGGCGGCGTAGCTATCGGGTGTGCAGGCGGTGCAATTGCATCGGGGCCCATGGGCCAGACAGGCTCAGGAAGCCGGCGGTGGGCCCCGTGTCATTCCTTGAGGGCCCATGCCAACCGCACTGTGCCAACCGCACTGTGCCACTGGCAGGGTGGGGAGGGTGGCGACCCCGCACGTGACGATGAATCGGTTCACCGGTTACGATCGATTCTTGCGCTCATGATATACGCATCAAATCGTGAAAGTGAGAAGTGCAAGTTTGAGAAGTTTTTTACAAATGATGTGTCGTCATCATCATTACTATCATTATTATTGTTGCATTCAGGTGAACGGAGTGGACCGTAGAGCTGTTGTTTGAGTCGCGTCTTCCTTTAATTCGGGGGGGTGGGGAACCTTTTACCTTACCGAGGGCCGAACGCTACTTTGAAAAACCTTTGGCGGGCAACCCCCAGACGTTAACGAGCGCACACCGCGGCGCTATCCGGCAAGACCGTGAAAAGTGTCGCACGCGTCGGCTGAGTATGACGAGGCCCTCGCAGTGGTGAAAGTGAACAAATGCGCTCAATGTATAAACACAGAGTTGCCAGGTCCACGATGTTCCCCCTCCGGTGCCCGCTGAGCGCCGCTAAGACGCTCGCAGCGACGGTTACAAATGTCGTTTGTGGGCCGCTCCGAAGCAGCAGTATGTGCGTTGAGCCTCTTTCGCTCTGCACGTAGCCAACCGCGCTAATCAGAGGAGCGGCGGAAAGGACGACAAACTAAACACAAAAAGCAGTTTTAAAGAAATTTGTATTAAATCTAAATGATGATTTACAAGTGCATAGCTCCAGTGGCTTCCTAACACCGGAAGAGCGTTCCATACGGCCGTAGAAGAGCATCCGCAAGCACCGTGCGATGCGGTTACCGTCTTTGTTCGATGGCCGAGCCAAAAAGCCGTTGCTGCGAGGCCTCCTACGAGGTAGGCCTACGACCACACTGGGCCTACGGGGTAGGCCTACGACCACACTGGGCCTATGGGGTAGGCCTACGACCACACTGGGCCTACGGGGTAGGCCTACGACCACACTGGGCCTACGAGGTAGACCAAGTGTGGTCGCAGTGGCCATGCGAAATAAAGTCGCAGGCCAGATTCGCTTCCCCAGCCCTGCTTGAAGTGGTCCCAGCCGTGATCCCAGCAAGGAAATCATTCTTACGACAGGGTACTAATGTCTATATTAATAGTGATAACCACAGTCATTAAAACGCTAATATCCAAACGTGTATTGGCGACTGTGTGTGCACTCAACAGAACAATGCATTAATGTAGAAATCTTGGATTATCCGACGTGATTCCGTGTAAGCTGGCACGGGTAGTCCACATGAAACGACTGAGTCTATGCCATCGTTTTGGAGTCCCATTGGTCATCGTTGTCATCATCATCGTCATGAAACACCCCACGTGATTCTTAAACAGAGCTATACAGCACAACTGCGAAAACTCACGCGGTAGTATTAGGTCACGAGCAATGGTGGTTTGGTTGGTATCACCTGGGGTGGCAAATGCTTCCAGTATCCGCCATGGGAAGTGTCCGACCATGAGCAGAAGGCTGAGTTTATATACCGTCCATTTTATACACACACGTGATATTTATTTCCACATTCCATATATTTTTCATATCACATTCGTTTTGTTTCTTCCAAAAATATCTATTGTCATATATACGGTGGCCTTCTTTAATGACATTTTTCTCAAAAGTATCCACCACAGAGACGTTGCTGTAATACATCGTTGTGATCTAGCGCCATGGTTCTTAACCTGCGGTGCGAGATGCCCTTTCTGGGGGTGCTAGACATGGCCAGATTAATTTAAAAGGTAAATAATCGAAAACACAAATTAAGCACGGGCTCGTAAATACAACTACTTTGTTTCATCAAACCATAGATTTATTAAATCTATTCATTTGTTCACGATTGAGAACCAAAGGGGGTGTGCAGGCTGCGGTAAAGGTTAAGAACCACTGACCTAAAACTACAAGAAAATAATTATCACCATTTGCCACCTTGGCTGGTCGGTACCGGTAAGTAAAATTTTGGGCCAATGGCCATTCATTCGTATTCTGTGGCCCATTTCGTTTTGATGGGGTGGCCAGGGACACGCAGCTGCACGTGGCCAGGTACCCGCAGCTACACGTGGTTAATTTGACGGTGTCCATGCTTGTGTACACCGACAGTCGGACAGGGCAAAGTCGGACTGGAGAGTGCGTCTGAGGTCCGGTGATTTGATTGTGCATGTACAATGCGTATTGACACAGTAATATTTTGCGAGTGCCATGTTACCTTTTTTTATATATATGCTTTCTTTTGTACGAACGAGTGTGTTAGAGAAATAACGTCCTTGTTTCCAATGTATGCAAAGCGGCTCTCGTCGGGACATCCGCCTGCGTGTGCCATGAATTGTGTGTGCTAAAAAGCGCTAAATTATTGTGTGTTTCTACTTGAATTAAATGCTCGCTAGGGGAAGAGCGTGGGGCGCTGTCCACGTGTCGGTCTGTCCAGAATGTCATCGTCGTCCGTGGTCAATCCACTGCTGGATGAAGGCTTCCCCAAGCCCCGCGATGTCACAATCATCCATCCGGCACCTGCTGCACACGAACTGATTTCGTCGCTCAAGCATTCCTGGCGTCGGCAACCTTCGCTGCTGCTGCGTCATTACCCGTGACCATCGTCCCCTTCTGCCGACACTCCTGGTCCAGGCCCGTTATTCTCAACTCAAAATAATAATGAGCATATCGTGGTGACCATCCTTTCGTTCCTATCTCAAAGCCTCACCTCTTCTCCGTTGCTTCTTCCTCTTCCCGCTCCTTGATCCACCGCTCCTTCCAGTCCATCCCCTAGAGCCCTTTCGTGACCCCCCCCCCCCCCCCACGTGCCTTCTGTTACGGTCACTCATTCCTCAGCCTTTGCACACTGCCCCTTGCCATCCACATCACGTATATTTGTCTTCTTGGTTCTGAATGACGCTGTCTCCCCGACAGACCTGGTCTTCACCTGAGGACGGCTGCTTGCGTTGTGGCCGAAACGTCGTGAGAATTATTTTATTAGTTTTTATTTTTATTATTTTATTATTTCCCTTCTACGTAACTTTACCGAAAGAACCAAGAAGATGAATCCCTGCAGTCACGAAAGCTTTAAATCGATACATATATTTGTGTTACCGCTTTCTAAACACTGTAAAGCGCCTTGCGCTAGAGGCGCTCTATAAATGTAGAATAATAAGCAGATGATGGCTTTAAATAAGCAAAGGAATACGCAACTCATTGGCCTCCCCGTGGCTATTCTGGAGTGCGTAATTCAGCAGCATTGATTCAGTACGAGAACAATCTTGACAGGTTTCAACATGCAGTGGTGAACTGCCAGATGTTTTAGGCAAGGAGCCGTCCATAAATGACGTCACGCACCTAGGGGGGGGTCAGACATTTGTGACGATGTGTGACGAGGGGGGGGGTGAGAAATGTGACGTCACATCAAAATGCGCAACTTTAAATAAATATAGACAAGCACGTTCTACTTAATTAAATAGACTTTTTAATAAATGTTTTCTCCTACAACATCAGAGTGCAGCGCCACATGAAATACACACTACAATGACAATAGTTTAAAGCGATTTGAAGCATGTTTTATTTTTTGGGGGGGGGGGTGGCAGAGCTTTGTGACGTCATATTTGAGGGGGGGTCTGACTGTGACGCCGTGTGACGAGGGGGGGGGGGTCAAAAATCGTCCAAAATCGCGTGACGTCATTTATGGACGGCCCCCAAGGATCCTCTCTTTAAATTTGGGTGCTAAAAATGCACAATGTGAAATACAAATCTCAAACTAATAATACAATGCTCCATGCCATAGTAGCAAAATAAATTAGAGAGGCCTCCTTCACATCTCTCGCCGTCCAGGTAAAAAAAAACACACGTCAAAGTATAAATTTCGATGTAAAGCTTTCGTGACTGCAGGGATTCATCTTCTTGGTTCTTTCGGTAAAGTCACGTAGAAGGGAAATAATAAAATAATAAAAATTAAACAATAAAATAATTCTCACGGGGAGGCCAATTAAAATTGTTTTATTATGTTTTATTTTTATTATTTTATTATTTCCCTTCTACGTGACTTTATCGAAAGAACCAAGAAGACGTCAAAGTATTTTACGCATCCCATCAGCTACACGACTTTTTGGTGGTGCGTAATTTCGTCAGCATTGGTTCGACACAAAGCAACGCTTTCCATTGATTCGGCCATACAGAAGGAACATACCAGAAGGGCAGACAGAGGGAGCTAGAGAGACAGTGGGCAATATACACGAGAGACGTTATACTGGTAGGAACCTCCTGGTTACACCAGCCCACAGGGGATTATTGTATCCGTCCGTCCGTCGTGAATCTATATTGGTATTGGATACAAAAATTCGAGGTGTGTTTCTGGGAAGGATAAAAAAACATCGCTGGGTGGAGAGGGGCTGGGTGGGGAGGGTGGGGAGGGGAGGGGCTGGGTGGGGAGGGGAAGGTGGGGGGGGGCTGGGTGGGGAGGGGCTGGTCACCCCGTGGTGCCCTTATACAACTCAACGTTTAACCTACTCACGCCGGCTTGTGCCCGCCCTCACAGTCGGCCATATTTGCGGAATACACCACGCCGCCGTTGACCCTGCAGGCCATTGACCGAGCAACCCAACGTTCCTACCAGCTCCCTCTGCAGGAATGTGTTTTTTTTGTTATCAGGTAAAGGTCCACTGAGCTATGTAGCTCTTTTTCAGAAGCGACCTGGCGACAAATGACAGCGCAACTTAGTGGCTTATAATGTGGACATGCAGAGCAGCAAAACACTTTAAACGCACGTTGATTAAATGTGGTGGGAAAAACCGGAGGACCCCGAGAAAAATCCACGCGACCACGGGGAGAACATGCCAACTACAGATATATAGGCGCCGGGGTCGGGACCGAACCCACAGACCTCCTGTACACAAGGCGAGGTAGTTAACATCTTGCCACCGTGATCCGTGTTTCTCCGTGTTATTCACATGGATCAAAGTGAGAGTTATTGTGGGTGTTGAGAAATCCAGGCTTTTAACCAGAGGTGGATCTAGAAACATCCCAGGGGAGGGGACGCTCCGTTAATGCCAATCATTTTAAATATTAAGTAAACCCCTCCATCGATAATATATTTTATAAAACCAAACGTATTTTTTTCGGTAAACATAGGTAAAATATAGATTTTTCGGGGTCGCAAAGATGACCACCCCCCTTCCCTCTCCGTAACCCCCCCCCCCTCGCCTGGATCCGTCACTGTCAAGAACCCAGATCACTGGCACAGGAGGTCGATATTTGCAGACGCGCGGTGTGCACGTGCACAATCAAAATTCTACGGAGCAAAGGTGGAATTTGGCGATGTTTTTTTTATCCTTCCCAGAAGCCCACCCCGAAGTTTTGTATCCAATACCAATACCCCCCGCCATTCGCCACGAAGTGACGGTGATGTCACCACGGCGCCTGTGCCAGGCCAGGTGCACTTTGAGGCCACGTGAAGAGTCAAAGGCTCACCGACAGGAGGATTCGGGGCAGACCCGGCAGGTGCCATGGGTCGGCTGAGATGACCGGTAGATGCACCACCAGCTGTACCCCCTGCTGTGTCAGGCTAGGTGCAGCAGGTCTCCAGATAGACCCAGCAAGTGCCATGGGTTGGCTGACTGAGATGACCGGTAGATGCACCACCAGCTGTACTCCCTACTGTGCCAGGCTAGGTGCAGGAGGTCTCGAGATAGACCCAGCACGTGCCATGGGTTGGCTGAGATGACCGACAGATGCACCACCAGCTGTACCCCCTGCTGTGTCAGGCGAGGTGCAGCAGGTCTCCAGATAGACCCAGCAAATGCCATGGGTTGGCTGACTGAGATGACCGGTAGATGCACCACCAGCTGTACCCCCTACTGTGCCAGGCTAGGTGCAGCAGGTCTCGAGATAGACCCAGAAAGTGCCATGGGTTGGCTGACTGAGATGACCGGTAGATGCACCACCAGCTGTACCCCCTACTGTGCCAGGCTAGGTGCAGAAGGTCTCGAGATAGACCCAGAAAGTGCCATGGGTTGGCTGACTGAGATGCCCAGTAGATGCACCACCAGCTGTACCCCCTACTGTGCCAGGCTAGGTGCAGCAGGTCTCGAGATAGACCCAGAAAGTGCCATGGGTTGGCCGAGATGACCGGTAGATGCACCACCAGCTGTACCCCCTACTGTGCCAGGCTAGGTGCAGGAGGTCACGGGACAGACCCAGCAGGTGCCATGGGTTGGCCGAGATGACTGGTAGATGCACCACCAGCTGTACCCCCTACTGTGCCAGGCTAGGTGCAGGAGGTCTCGGGACAGACCCAGCAGGTGCCATGGGTTGGCCGAGATGACCGGTAGATGCACCACCAGCTGTACCCCCTACTGTGCCAGGCTAGGTGCAGGAGGTCTCGGGACAGACCCAGCAGGTGCCGTGGGTTGGCCGAGATGACCGGTAGATGCACCACCAGCTGTACCCCCTACTGTGCCAGGCTAGGTGCAGGAGGTCTCGGGACAGACCCAGCAGGTGCCGTGGGTTGGCCGAGATGACATTTTAATTATTAAAAGTAAAATCACGACGTTTCGGAGGCAACACAAGCTTCCGTCTTCAGGTGGAACCGTCACAGCGCGATAGCTGTATCAAGTGTATCAAGTGATACAGCAATCGTGCTGTGACGGTTCCACCTTTAGACGGAAGCTTGTGTTGCCTCCGAAACGTCGTGATTTGTATTTTATTTAACTTTTATTAATATTTTTTTACCTACGTGACTTTACCGAAAAAACCTAAGAATATGAATCATTGCAGTCACGAAAGCTTCAAATCTAGAATTGGGTAATATATCGTCTCTACTTTAGCTACGCACACGTGACCTTACCACATAGTCCCATCGCCTACACACATAGCCGAATGGCTCACAGGGCTCTACCTAATAAATGAATTTCGATTTAAAGCTTTCGTGACTGTATGGATTCATATTCTTGGTTCTTTCGATAAAGTCACATAGAAGGGAAATAATAAAATAATAAAAATAAAACATAATACGATGAAATTATCACAGTGTCCTAATGTCTTTCCGACAGACCTGTTCTTCACCTGAGGACGGCTGCTTGCGTGGTGGCTGAAACATCGTGAGAATTTTATCTGATAATGTTTTATTTTATTATTTCCCTTCTACGTGACTTTACGGAAAGAACCAAGAATACAAATAAATGAAACTGAAGATAAATAAATTAAACTGAAGATAAAAAAGTGTTTTTTTTAAACACGGCATGGAGCAAGCCTAATACATGAACTTGAACTTGAACACTTCAGCGGGAGAATGCCTGGGGCTGTGCTCCAGAAACATCGTCGGTTGCTTGTAGGGGGGGGGGGGTGTGGATTCGTAATATTCCACGTGGTTTCTTTGTTGACGTTGCGAGAGGGTTTGGGGAGGCGGGGAAGCTCGGGAAAGGTCTGGAATGGCTGTGGCGCAAGCCTTGAGCGGATTGATGTCAACCAAAGATCATTGTGGGGGGGGCGGTGGTGGTGGTCATTGTGTGGGGGAGCAGTGGCGCAGCGGTTAGCGGCGCTGCGAATCGCCGGCGACCCCGGGTTGACTTTTCATCACGTGATGATGATCTGAATAGGTGCCGGGTCTCCGGCGAGGTCAACTCGGCCACAAATGAATATCTGATGCGGTGTGCCCGCGCCGGCTTTCGAGCGAGCGAGCGGCACTTGCCCCAACCAGTCCCCAGTGGCTACACGGGGGACCTTTGTCTTCGGTGGTGCCACTCGTTGCACGAGCGCGCGTGGTTGGGAAGGCGGCTGACGTCACCCCCCACCACCACCACCACCCCCTCTCCCAGAATGGAAAATTCCTACCATGGTCTGCGTCGGACGTTGAGAGGTGACGCGGTTTTTTTATGTTAACCCCTCGCTTGTCTGTGATTGTGGACGCGGTAGAAGCGGGGGGGGGGGGTCTTATTGGGGGGGGGGGGTGGCCGCTAACCGTGAGAACGCCAAAACAGCAAAGGTTTCTGAGACCCAGTATAGCGGATTCGCTCAAAGAGGGGGGGGGGGGGCACGAAACAGGAATAGCAGGGCACTCATGGGTGGAGTTTGGGGAACAGGGGGGCCAATGCCCCCCAAAATACACATTTAATTATTTTTTATTAATCCTAATGTGAGGGGCAAAGCGAACCACTGTCACCCCCCCCCACCCAAACATCGGAGTCAAACTCCTGCCTGTGGGTGCGCGCAAAATAAAATTCGCACTTGGACCATCAGCAAATCTAATTGGTATAAAAAATAGAAGCCAGTTAATGTCTCGCAACTCTATCGAATCTGCTTCTCACACCGCCCCCCCCCCTCCCTCCATGGCAGCCTTAAATGAAAAGCTGGTGTGGGAATGTCAACAGTAATTGGAGAGACAAAGGCGGCAGAGCGTGGTGTTGACCACATGTAACGAGTTAGGGCGCCACGGTGGCTAGGAGATGTTAACTACCTCGCCTGGTGTACAGGAAGTCGTGGGTTCGATCCCGACCCTGACACCTGCTGCCGTATATTTAGAGTTTGCGTGGCTTTCTTCCCGTGGTCGCGTGGATTTTTCTCCGGGTTCCTCCAGTTTTCCCTTCACATTGAGAATCAACATCACGTGCTTAGAGTATTTGACTGCTATACATTTCCAGATGATAAGCCACTTGGGTGAGCTATCATTTGTGATGGCCAGGTCGTTTCTGAAAAGGAGCTCCACAGCTCAGTGGGGCCTTACCTGGTAAAATAAAAAAAAAAGTTTAGTTTTAGAGTTGAAATGAAAGCGTCTTGATACAGGTGTCCCCTGAAAATGTCTTGAGATTCGGCGAGGCTTTCTCGTGAACCGAGTTCACCATGTCAGCCGTTATCAATCCACCGCTGGATGAAGGCCTTTCCCAAGCCGCCGGAAACCAGAGGTCGCAACCGGGTACCCAATACCCGTACCCTACCCAGCCGGGTACGGGTACCCGTTTGCGACCCTGGTGCGGCCGGGTACGGGTAGACCGTGAGTCACTGGTGAGTCACTGTTTGTCACTCATTT
The DNA here is from genome assembly GCF_015708825.2 of Lethenteron reissneri. Lineage (NCBI taxonomy): Eukaryota > Metazoa > Chordata > Hyperoartia > Petromyzontiformes > Petromyzontidae > Lethenteron > Lethenteron reissneri. Next base: position 7,409,749 of record NC_083834.1, read on the forward strand.
CCCAACGTCTTGTCTCTTCTCACAATTCAAGTTCCTAGAATCAACCCACCCGCGCCTGCAACATGGCTTCATCCCAGAGGTCGCAATCAGGTACCCGATACCCGTACCCTACCCGGCAGGGTACGGGTAGGGTACGGGTACGGCCGGGTACGGGTACAGGTACCCGTTTGCGACCCTGGTGCGGCCGGGTACGGGTAAGGAATCAAAACCCGTTTGCGACCTCTGCCGGAAACCATCTCACGGTTTTGCGATCTAACAAATCAGTCCAATCCAGCGACTTGCTGGCTGTGCACGAACTGATTGTGTCGGTTCAATTCTCCCCACTCTGCGTCCCTCTCGGACGCGCGTTCCGTTATTCTGAGCAAACGTCCACCATCCTCCCTTCTATATTAGTAATATTTTAAACAACTTTTTAAAAAACACGCTTTTATGAAATGTACTAGTAATGGCAGAACTCCACGACTCCAGGAAGTGGCCCCGAAGCTTGCCAGAACGTAAGCCAACGTCAGTTGACCATGGACAATTAGACCCAAGCCGAAACATAACATGTAAAAAATAATGTAAAATATATATATATTTTATGATAGAATATATTATTGTCATCAGTATGACATAAGTATACTAAGTTTGCAGTCGATACCACATTGGGAAGTTAAAATTGAGTTACAAGATTTGAAGATACAACAACGACAACAACAACGACAACAACGACAACAACAACAACAGATTGAGTTAAAAGAAAGCGTGTAAAAAAAGTGGTTATTTTTTTGGGAGGGGGGTTAAATATATGCATTCTAGATTTGAAGCTTAAATATAAATTGATCGAACCCACGACCTCCTGGGTTAAATATGTGTCCTTAAACCCGCCACCACGCGACACAGCCAATTGTAAATGTTGTGAGTTTAGTCTCCGACACACCGGTGTGCTGTACTCGTTACGAATGGGCATGCTCTTGTTAACGTGACAAATCTTACTAAATGGCTGTGGCTGGTTGAACGACACCTTTATATTTAAGCGATTTAACCATGACCTATGTCATGGATATTGGTGGCGAAAGTCTCCTGCGTGTTAAATTCTCCCTTCTACAGCCGTGATGTTGTTCCTTCCCAAGCCGCCCCCCCAACTCACTTTTCTCTTTAACAGTTTCAATTGACGTCTTTCGCTCGAGCGCGTTCTCTCGACGTTCTAATTCCCAGGCTTTTCTCTTTGCAGTTGTGCACTTTTCTGGGAACATTTTTTGTTGCTGTTGTTGTTGTCGTTGCTTCACGATTTTCGTGAATGGCCCATGTTGTCTCGCCACGTGCATTACCCGGCCTTCACGCGTCCTGCCCTTGAAATGCCTCCTCCACCGCACAACGATGTGAGCTGCTGCTGATACCTACTATAATCACCCAGGAATGTCCTTAACTCTCGTGACGTCACTCAGTTTCAGTTAGTATCAGTTCATGTATTAGATATAGCCCTGTGAGCCATGCAGGCTCTTGACTCGGGTGCAACCGCAACAAACAAAAACATGAACAAGAAACATCTTAAAGTGACGACGCGCAACAGAAAAGTCCAGGAAAAAACAGCAAAGTCTTCCAGAAAAAGCACCGCATATCAACGCTGTGTGCAAAAATCCCAGTGGGATGCAAGTCAAACAATAACAACCATAAGACAATTTAGATGATCCACATCGACCATCCCACCCATATTTAATATTCATGAGCAGGTGACGTCACTTCAGATGGAGCACCCTCCCCCCCTCATTAATAATCATGAGCAGGTGACGTTACTCCACATCGAACAGCCCCCCTCATAAAAAATCATGAACAGGTGACGTCCTCCAGATGGACCCTCGCCCCTCCATTCATAATAATTAGCGGCTGACGTCACTCCACATGGGGGGGGGGCGAGGCGCCTCCTCCCCCCTCCTCGGCGTCAACTTACAACCCTCACTGCAAAGTCAGAACCCTCACGTCATCACGTGGTCTCCGTAACGTTGGTGAGACATCAAAGTAAAAAGGACGTCATGATGAACAAGGGATTACAACCTTAAAATTAACTAAGTCTGTATTCGTAGGTTTTTTCGGTAAAGTCACGTAGGTAAAACATCAAAATTAATAAAATAAAATAAAGATCACGACGTTTCGGAGGCAACACAAGTCTGCATCTTGATGCAGCTAATCTGGCTGTGACGGTCCCACCTGATGACGGAGACTTGTGTTGCCTCCGAAACGTCGTGATCTTTATTTTATTTTTATTAATTTTGATGTTTTACCTACGTGACTTTACCGAAAAAACCTAAGAATATGAATCCTTGCAGTCACGAAAGCTTCAAATCTAGAATTAACTAAGTCTGTGTCACCGCGCCCTTCGCAAATTGCACACGAATGGATGCAATGCATATCACTTCGCGATCTGCTTTTCGCTTGCAAGTTTCATATTTACTGCAATACACCCGTCATTGGACTGGCAAAAGGCTAATTAATAATAATTATGATGTCAGCTTTATATAACTAGCGTCATTCACATGCTAACGCCGTACAATGTTGATACGCATAATCACATGATGGGCTAACATCCTATTTATAGCGATTGTTAGGTCAATGAAACAACGTCAGGGAATACATTTGAATGGTACAAATAGTAAAAAAAAAGTTACTTATTTATTAAAACTAACATTCCGTTTTTTGTTATCAGGAAAGACTTACTGAGTCTCAAGAATTTAATGGAAGGTCCTGCCAGGTTTTTCAGTATTTTATCAAATTTATTTAACCAAATAAGGCCCACTAAGTTCTGAGCTCTTTTTCAGAAGTGACCTGGCCATAAATAAGTAAACCCGTAAAAACAAAGTTTTTCACTATAAATCCTTTATATGCGTGGCAGGGAACTTAATATAAAGGATTTAAAAATATATTCGCCTGTGGAGGACGCGGGGATCGATCCCGCGACCTTTGGCATGGGAAGCGAGGGCGCTACCAACTGCGCTACTCCGCCACGGCCTGTGGAGGGGTTACGCTCTGGGCTCTTACACTCTGACGTTCAGCCAAAGCCATGAATTAGTTCTATTTGAATATATGTAAAATAAAACAAATTTGCCTAAAAAGTGTAAAATTTTGGGAATTTTTTTTCACGAACAACAATTGTCTGGCACAACGAGTCTGTGTGGAAAATGTCAGCTCGATTGGATCACGGGAAGTGGGTTAAAAAACGACCGAAAGATTTGCACGGTCCTAAGCAAGCAAGCAAGCACGCGAACTTAATATAAAGGATTTAATGATAGCTCAACGTAGTTGACTTTTCATCACGTGGACATTTATAAGCAGCCACATACTCTAAACGCGTGATGTTGATTCTCTAAATGTGGAGGGGAAAACCGGAGGACCCGGACAAAAATCCACGCGACTACGGGCAGAGAGAGAGAGGGACCGTCCATAAATGACGTCACGCACCTAGTGAGGGGGGGGGGTCAGACATTTGTGACGATGTGACGAGGGGGGGGGGGGTTGAGATATGTGACGTCATATCAAAATGCGCAACTTTAAATAAATATAGACAACACGTTCTACTTAATTAAATAGACTTTTTAATAAATGTTTTCTCCTACAACATCAGAGTGCAGCGGCACATTAAATACGCACTACAATGACAATAGTTTAAAGCGATTTGAAGCCAATTTTTTTTTGGGGGGGGGGGGGCAGAGCTTTGTGACGTCATATTTGAGGGGGGGTCTGACTTTTTGTGACGCCGTGTGACGATGGGGGGGGGTCAAAAATCGTCAAAATTTGCGTGACGTCATATACGGACAACCCCAGACACGCAAACTCAAAATATAGAGCAGCAGGCGTCAGGGTCGGGATCGAACCCACGACCTCCTGCATAGCAGGCGAGGTAGTTAACATGGCATCGTTATTATTACTATACTGCACATTACCTACTATAATCACCCAGAAATGTCTGTCCGTCCCGCGCGTGACGTCACTCCACATGAGACCCACCCCCTTCCTTAATATTCATGAGTGGGTGGATTTTTACACTAACGCAGAGGAAGATCGAGCTGAATTAAATAATTTATTACGCAAAGTCGCTTCAAATATGACGGCACTTTACAGGAAGTGACGGTAACAAGTAAACCCGTAAAAAAAAGTTTTTCACTATAAATCCTTTATACGCGTGGCGGCTAGAGTCTTCTCGTCCTCTGGCTTGAGATGGCTGCCACCTATGGGTCAGATGATTGTCTGCCAGTATTAAACAATTGGTAATTAAATATTTAATTTGTTTTTCCTAAACAGTAAAATTTTTGAAAAAATTTTTCACGAACATTAATTGTCTCGCACAACGAGTCTGTGTGGAAAATGTCAGCTCGATTGGATCACGGGAAGTGGGTTAAAAAACGAGCGAAAGATTTGCACGGTCCTAAGCAAGCAAGCGAACTTAATATAAAGGATTAAATAAGTATAACCAGTAAAAACAAAGTTTTTCACTCTAAATCCTTTATATGCGTGGCGGCTAGAGTCCTCTCATCCTCTGGCTTAAGATGGCTGCCACCTATGGGTCAGATGATTGTCTGCCAGTATTAAGCAATTGGTAATTAAATATTTAATTTGTTTTCCCTAAACAGTGTAAAATTTTTGAAAAAAAATTTCACGAACATTAATTGTCTCGCACAACGAGTCTGTGTGCAAAATGTCAGCTCGATTGGATCACGGGAAGTGGGTTAAAAACGAGCGAAAGATTTGCACAGTCCTAAGAAAGCAAGCAAGCACGCAAGCAAGCAAGCACGCAAGCAAGCGAACTTAATATAAAGGATTAAAAAAATAAATGTATTCATCACAGTGCTACATCCGTGCGTGACGTCACTGCAAAAGCCCCCCCCCCGCCCCCTTCATTCATATTCATGCGCGCGTGGAAATTTCCACTCACGCACAAGGTCGCTCACACCACATGCCGCACCTCCCCCCCTCATTAATAATCATGAGCGGGTGACGTCACTCCACATGGGGCAACCCCTCCCCTCATTAATAACCATGAGCGGGTGACGTCACTCCACATGTCGCACCCCTCCCCAATAACCATTAGCGGGTGACGTCACTTCACATGGGGCAACCCCCCCCCTCATTAATAATCATGAGCGGGTGACGTCACTCCACATGCCGCACCCCTCCACAATAACCATGAGGGGTGACGTCACTCCACATGTCGCACCCTTCCCCAATAACCATTAGCGGGTGACGTCACTCCACATTGGGCAACCCCCCTCCCCCCCTCATTTCATGGCTTTATTTTGGTGATTTCGAAAAGTGTATTGGTTTGGCCATGTTTGTTTGTTGTAGTACAGAGTTAGACTGATGGCCTTAATCTAAGTTGTCTTGTGGTTGTTGTTGTTTGACTTGCATCCCACTGGGATTTTTGCACACAGCGTTGGTGTACGGTTTTTTTTCTGCAATATTTTGCTGTCTTTTCTTGGATTTTCTGTTTGCACTTAGTCACATATTCACTTTAAGATGTTTTCTTGTTCATGTTTTAGTTTTTTGTTTGTTGCGGTCGCACCCGATTCAAGAGCCGAATGGCTCACAGGGCTATACCTAATAAATGAACTTGAACATTAATAATCATGAGCTGAACAATTTTTCTCATGAATATTTCAGATTTGCTGCAATAGACACCCGTCCTTGGACAGGCAAACAAGCTAGTGGACAATATCTTCACGTTCTGCGGGTATATCAACACACATCATGAGGCCTCCCTTGCCAAACCAATTTTCATATCCTAGATTTGAAGCTTTCGTGACTGCAAGGATTCATATTCTTAGGTTTTTTCGGTAAAGTCGCGCAGGTAAAAAACTTTAAATTAATAAAAGTTACTTGATACAGCTATCGTGCTGTGACGGTTCCACCTGAAGACGGAAGCTTGTGTTGCCTCGGAAACGTCGTGATTTTTATTTTATTTAACTTTTATTAATTTAAATTTTTTACCTACGTGACTTTACCGAAAAAACCTACGAATATTCTCATATCAACACGCACTTTGCCCCCCACACTGCACAGACACCGTGGAACCCCTTATGGGCGATGTTGCTACGCGTAAACGCAAATGAGTTGTTTTCAGGTCATCGTTTGTAGCATTGAGATGACATCTGTGACTTTGCATCACTTAATATATATTCAGGAAGGAAACCGGGGGAACCCCGAAGAAGCTCGTGCAATACTTTTACACTTACTATAACATGTTACCCTATTTGTATTTTAGGATTGTATATTACGGCTAATTCACATGTTATATTGTATACTTATTCAAAATTGCACATACTTTAGCCCCTTACTATTAGTTAGACTTTGTAACTTTAGTATAGTTAGACTGTATACCACTTATGTAAGTTTTAAGATTCCTACATGTTGAATGTATGCACCTTTCTGCCATAGTAAATTCCTTGTCTGTGCGAACTTTCATGGCGAATAAAAGCCTTTCTGATTCTGATTCTGTAAGGTGCACATTTCACACACCCGAATTGGGAATTGAACCCAGGCCCTTTTTGCTGTGATCTAGTCCACACATGAGTATCCACTGCGCCATCCTGATGTCGGAAGCAAGCGCACATGTTTCTGCGGGACACCACAAACCCGAACCACATCCTCCTGCAGTTAAAGACAAAGATCCCACGTATAGCCTGGAACAGACTGTTGGGGCAAGTGCTGTTAGCGAGTAGCAGCACCTCTGAAGGCCACAACGGCACACGAGGGGGTGGAGTGGCCAACACCACGCTCGGCGGCCTTTGTCTCCCCAGGCAGCAATTTGAGGCTGAGTCGACCTAGGGGAGGCCCATGACCGGTCCAGATAATCCGTCACTGGTGTTCGCCGTGAGCGGGAATGGAACTCGGGGCGCCGGGTTCGTCGCACAGCAGCGTGCTAACCGCTGCACCACCGCTCCCCATACCCCGTGCAGTAAACCACGCACCATGCACGCGCTGGTGTCTACGCTGCAAGCCTGTAATGCAGGCACGCCTGTGGAGGCAGGGTGTGATGACAGCACAGCAAGGATTCATTTCCATCTGCACGGGTGTTGCTATCTCCAACCCCCTCGTGGGCACGGGTTTACTCCGGTTTCCTCCCACGTGTATACAACACTGACTAATGTAGTTGGCCAAACATCCCAGTATAGGACCGCAGAGCTTGGGAAATTGTTGAAGCTTTTTTTTGTCAGCCTTCCCACTTGCTCCGTGATTTCCCGTGCCTCTTGATGATCAAATAAAAACGGTGCTGGTTACAAATTCTGCATTATGGAGTATTTTTATGACGACGACTTAATACTACATATGCAGTGACATAAACGATGTCACTATAGCGTAGCGACAGTACCGAGTGAAGAGTGGTACTGTATGTGCGGAGCCTCTCTCTAGCACCAGAGTGAGTATGCCATGGAAGGGCTCTCTCGGGGTGGCATGACCCCGGTGACGTTGAGAGAGAGGTCAGGTGATGACGTGGTACACTCTAAGTGATGTAGGGGCCAGAGTCTTCAAGAAGGATCTGGAAGGGGGGCGTGGCCAGGGGCGGAGCCCGGCTACGCCGTGGCCAATCAAAGCCGAGTCCCGATCGTGGCCTCAATTGAACCCACTGCACATACATGCACATGTGTGTGGAGTGCCACAGGTTGTTCTCCGGGCTGGGCCACGTTTCTGCAACCCGCATAAAACAAAGGCGCGTGCAATAATTCAAATGTGAATATTTATTTCCAAGGGCATTTCAGCAAATAGTTTCTGAGACTGACCGAGCGCGTCTCTCCGTGCAAAGAGGATCGTCCATAAATGACGTCACGCGATTTTGGACAATTTTTGACCCCCCCCCCCCGTCACACGGCGTCACAAAAAGTCACACCCCCCCCCTCAAATAGGACGTCATAAAGCTCTGCCCCCCCCCCCAAAATAAAACATGCTTCAAATCGCTTTAAACTATTGTCATTGTAGTGCGTATTTAATGTGCCGCTGCACTCTGATGTTATAGGAGAAAATATTATTAAAAAGTCTATTTAATTAAGTGGAACGTGTTGTCTTTATTTATTTAAAGTTGCGCATTTTGATGTGACGTCACATTTCTCAAACCCCCCCCCTCGTCACACATCGTCACAAATGTCTGACCCCCCCCCCCCCAGGTGCGTGACGTCATTTATGGACGGCCCCAAAGGTTACGACTGAGAAGTGTCGCAATGAAAAGGTGCGGCCGTGAAATGAATTTGCTTACGCAAATGCTGGCGGAAGTGGCACACTTTTAGAGGTGGTTTTCGGCCTACTCTTCCACGTTCAACCGGACGTGTTAGAAGAGGTGGTGCGTGCCCAGGGTTGAGAGTGGAAGGAGGAGTGGCGGGTTGATCAACAAGTGTCCAAAATTTCGATTCAAAGCTTTCGTGACTGCAGGGATTCATCTTCTTGGTTCTTTCGACAGACCTGGTTTTCACCTGAGGACGGCTGCTTGCGTTGTGGCCGAAACGTCGTGAGAATTATTTTATTATGTTTTATTTTTTATTATTTTATTACTTCCCTTCTACGTGACTTTACCGAAAGAACCAAGAAGAAGTGTCCAAAAGGCGGAAGAAACGTCGAAAGGGATGATAATTGAGAGAAAGACCGGCACCGAGGGAGTTTGCAAGATGGTTCCGGACAATCTAGATTTGAAGCTTTCGTGACTGCAGGAATCCATACTCTTTGGTTCTTTCGGTAAAGTCACGTAGGTAGAAAATAAAATAAATCACGACGTTTCGGGCGCAACACAAGCGTCCGTCATCAGGTGGGAAAAGAGCTTTCTAGCTCATCGGATTCCTCCAGTACTAATAAAGACTCTGACTTGGATTTCTTCTCATTCCCTCTATCCCCAATTCCAATCCGGGTTCGCCCTCTCCGTTCCACCTAAACGAAGAACACAAACGTCAATCATCAGGTGGGAATGACGGACGCTTGTGTTGCGCCCGAAACGTCGTGATTTATTTTATTTTATACCTACGTGACTTTACCGAAAGAACCAAAGAGTTCTAGATTTGAAGCTTTCGTGACTGCAAGGATTCATACTCTTAGGTTTTTTCGGTAAAGTCACGTAGGTAAAAATAAATAATAATAAGAAAGTGCTTTATATTAAAAAAAAAATCTATTATTTCTATTATTTTTTATTTTATTATTATTTATTTTTACCTACGTGACTTTACCGAAAAAACCTAAGAGTATGAACCAAAGCGTATGGTTCTGGACATTGAGTAGGGCCGTTTAGGTGGAACGGAGAGAGCGAAACCCGGATTGGAATTGGGAATAGATGGAATGAAAAGGAATCCAAGTCAGAGTCTTGATTAATACTGCAGGAGGAATCCGATGAGCTAGAAAGCTCTTTTGCACAGATGCCCAGTCGGGGCGGGTCAGAACGGTACAACAACAAACGATGCAGAAAAGACGATAGCAGTGCAAAGTAGAGAAAATGTAAGCACATCACAAAACAATATCTACTAATTCATAATTTTTATTGTATTTTACCATTAATGTGGAGTGCGAGCCGGTCATCACGAAAGACGTTCCAAATTTTTTTTTTAAAGATAACGAAGGGAGGTGAATTGGTGGCTGGAGATGAGGTAACAGCGGGGAGAGGGGGAGATGAAGGGAACGGGAGAGGGGATCGTGGGGATGAGAGGGGACCTTGGCAGGAGGGGGAGGAGGGAGCTGCGGATGAAGGGAGCTCTGTGTGACTTGAACAGTGGAAAGAATCAGAATCAGAATCCGAAAAAACCAATGAGTAGCATTTCTGCAGTCACGAAAGCTTCAATTCTCGATTAATCAGAATCTGCATTTATCCTGGAGAAATCCGATGAGCTATGAAGCTCTTCCCCCCCCCCCCCAACAGATGTCCAATCCTTACCTGTCTCCACGTGTTGTTGAGATTTCCCGCTACAGCTGTACCGGTTATGCAAATCGTCAGTCTACTACCTGCTCAGGTGGGCATTGAGCCAGCGTGCAATTCTTCTCTACAGCCCCGAGGCAGTTGTGGAAATTCCACATTCCTTTGGGTGGGCGCGAGTCCATCTACAGGACGACTGCTGTTGACTTTATACCCTTAAAATGGAACTCGTGATTACTGTAATAAATGAGTATATTGTCTGGGAGAGTATTGGTCATCTTCGTTAAGTCAACCCACCCCCTATCTTTACAACAACAAAACACATTTTTTCACAGTTGAACACGTAGGCTTTCGCGACCAATTTCATCCATAACAGAGGTTTAAAACATATATATTTACGCGATCTGGCCCAAACAAAAAAAAACCCTCTATTATGAACATACTTTACACTTGACTCAAAGCTTTCGTGGTTAGTGTGGCCAAACAAGCCACCCATCCCGTGATCGTGTGGATGCAGTGGAAGGACACGAAGGGGTGCAGTGGTGGTGGTGGTGCTTGAAATTCCAACTTCTGGAAGATTCACCTGAGAGCGGTAGACGTCTACCGGAGATACAACAACAACAACCCCCACCACCAACCAACCACCACAACGTCAACATCTTCCGGTGGCGGAAGAGCCCGCCCACCTCTCCCTCCCCTCCTGGCCCGGCTTTGCAAGTGGAAAATTCCTATAGGGGGTACGGGTGGGTGGGTTGGGGTGCGGGTGGGTGGGTGGTGGGTGGGACTAAGGGTTGGGTGGTGGGGGGTGGGGTGAGGCCACTCGTATTTAAAGGGGCAGCGTCACCTCGTGGTCGATTCGTATGTAGGGTTCTGTGTCTATCTCGGTTGCTGGCACCAAAGCGCTCTTCCCACTCTTCAACCTCCCTTCATCTTTACCTTCCTCTGCCGTTACCTGCGTTTACCTGCCCCCTCCATGCCAGCCAGCCAGCAACCCTCCATTCCCCAGCCAGGTTAAGAACCCAAGCCGTAACAGCATTAACACGGTAAGCTAAGCGAACAAGAAGCACACACGCACACGTGTGTATGTGTGTGTGTGTACGTGCGCTTTATGGGCTATGTAACTGAGCAAACAGGTAGCATCGTGTCCGTTGCTGAATGGGAAATGATGTGAAAACGTTGTTTTACAAAGTGACCGAATGAATGACGACAATCGTGGGTCAATTGAATGAGTGTGATTCTTGAAATAATTGCAATTTAATGCGGATTAACTTGACTTTGCTTCGTTTTTTTTTCGTATAAATTACATTTTAAAACTGAATAATTGCATATCGTTAGCATTGATGTGCACACTCGCATACATCTGCAGTTACTATTGCTAATAACATAAAATTGCATTTATCAGTAACCGATACTGAATGCATTGTAATTGCATACGATCGTCTAATTGCACGGGATATATTTAGACTGTAATTGTGTACCATCTGCTACTCGTTAATAATAACAATAATGACATTTGGGGATAATTACAGGAAGGACTGCTTCTGCGTTGCCGTGTTCCACAAAGCCGCGTCCTGCATAAGCAACTCCATTGTTTTGAGTTTCGTGCGTATCGTTCGTTCTATTTGCCGTCTTTCGTTGGACGAAAGGGTGTTTAGACTCAAGTTCACACGGTGTGTCATTGTACACGTGCACGTACACACACACAATTTTTTTTTGTAACGTGCAAATAACATTTGCAGGGCCCCCCCACCAATGGCCAAGAGCATTGTTCATAATTCTCCCGGTGATAATTAGCGCAATGTCTAAAATCGATTTCATTTTAATCGCTTGTGTGGGGGGGTGGTGGGGGTGGAAATCGTGATTCGTGTTTCAATATTGGCCAAGAGAACATTCCAGAATGCGCCCCTGCACTGTGTGGGTTGGCTGTGTATTGTGGCCGTGGTTTGTATGAGGTGGGAGGGGTTTACACACAATAACAATGTGAGCGAACGCTTTCAAATTATTGCACGAAATGACCTGTTTGAAGAAAAGAAGAAAAAAACTGTTTTGAAATCGGATAATTGTTTTTTTACCCTTTTATCTGGCAATTGGCAACAAAACTGACACCTTTTTTTTTACAAGGAATCATGTTTGCATAGACCACAATACCTGCAGTCATAATGAAAACAAAAAACACAACTCTGATAATGTATGCACTGTCCTTGAAGTTGATTGGTCCACACCCGAGACAGCTTTCCTTAGAGCCTAGTCTCACGTGGGTTGGACCAGATGACGCCAATGGTGTTTTGAAATCGTTCATCAATTGGGAATCGTTTGTTCCAGGACGAAGCTGTTTACAACATTTCCCATCATCCATTGCTCGCTGCGTTATATTCACCACTCGCGCATTGACCAGGGTGGTGAAGTATGGTCACAAACCTGGAATTGCGTGATTGGTGGTGGTTGGCAGAGGGTGCAAGACCCTCGTCCCCAACAGCGGTTTCAACAAAAGGGCTGCACCCTGCATTGTTGTTGTTGCGTCAGTTGTCTTAGGGGTTTGTTTTACTTGGCAGACCCGTCCTGAAAAAGAACAGAAACCACGCGCAAAAAATAACGAGATGCGCGAGACTGAACAATGTCCGTGTGACATCCTCAACTTGAGTTTTTTTCTTGCATTTTAATGCAAACGCCGGGGGAGAGGTGGGAAGAGCCCCCCCCCCCCCCCCACTTTAAATGATTTCTGGATGGCTGTTTTCAGATTTGTTATTTTCATCGATGCAAAATTGTAAACATAAAAAAGTAGTTTTTTCATTTTATATGCGTTTAATATATTTTTTTTCAAATAGATATTTATATAAAATCTACTTTTTAAAAATGTTTAAGCGAGATTCTTCACGACCCCCAAAGAAAAAGATCTCCCGTTATAGCCTCGTCACACTATTGGGGAAAGTTAGCGAGCACCTAATAAAATCCTGCACCAGCTACTCATTTGAGGCCGAGTCGACCTAGAAGGCAAGCCCAGGACCGGCTCTGACAATCGTCGCTGGGTTTATTGGCCTCGAGCGGCAATCTCGGGTCGCCGGGTTCGTTGCGCAGTGTGCACCTTCACTCTCCCAACATCGCCACACCCGCCGCGTCTGTTCGCTACATTGTTAGATTCGAGAGGTGGTCCACCTCCCTCCCTGCTGTTGTTGCTGAGGACGGCGAGGGCTGTTCTGAAAAGCGTCCGATCCGTCTGTCTCGACGCCGCCGCCGCCGCAAATGTCACCACCCCGTCGTGATGGCGTTAATCCCCCTCGATGGAAAATTCGAGAAACCCAATTGACGGAGCGGGCGATTTTTGAAGAGTTCGCGAGAGCGATGGGCTTGGCCCGAGGCTTGCACTTGTCGTCTGCTCGGGACGTCCGCGTATAATGTTTTTTTTTAAAAAATCATCCCTTTTAATTTCGGCCAGAATTTAGCAGGAGTAAATACATTCACGATGGCGCCATCCCTGCACAAATGTGCGGTGGAAAATAAATGGCGTGTGTCCCACTGCCCCATATGCGATGGCTGCCAGCCACTGCAGACCGAAACAAATGTTGGCCTTGACTTTGATGAGCAATACCAAAATTCGCCACTGGTGCTTGCCCCCCCCCCCCCCGCTTTTACCATGCCCTCTTTTAGCAATCGCAATCACAATCCTTGGTGTTGCGTGGCCAACCAAACGATTCAATTCGGCAAGTAGCGACGGGGGGCTTGTGCCACGAAAGGGTGGCAGAAGGTGGCGGTCCTGAGTGGCTTCGGAACACCGGGACGCAAGCAGCAGCAGCAGCAGCAACGATTGCAGGAGGAGGCGCGTTGCCCTGCTGCTCGGCAGCGAGCTGCAGAACTCGCGGGCGCAGAGCTTGGCCAGACTGTGGGCTGGGTGCAATCGCACACGCACGCGGAAAGGAGTAAATCTTGCGGAAGAAGTCCGCTACGAGCGTGTAAACACGGTACGGCCGTCGCCCACACGACAAAGGCGTCTCGGGATGCTGAAGGACTTTGTTTAGGACATTCTGCCTGCCTTGGGGTCTTGTATGGGGGGCAGTTTTTGTAAGAAGTTAAACACTAAAAAAAACCGACATTATGGACTTGTAAGAAGTAGAGCCAATTGATATTTTTTTCCTTTACCCCAGTGCATGGTGTGGCAGTCAGCCAGCCGACGACTCCGCGACCACGGAGGCTGTCCAGCTTTCTTGGTTTTTATTGTAGGTTTCTTTTTTTTGCTAAGGTGGTGCAGAGATTTGTGTCCACTCCAAGAATCCCATGAAAACAAAACCGGACTGATGCGAAGCATTCGAGTTGCGCGACAGCGTACAGCTGGGCCGGATGGTTCAGGAGTCGGACGCTGCGCTGGTAACACTGAAATCCTGGTTCTGGGTTTCATCCATCCCAGATCCCTCTCAAGTGCAGTGAGTTGATGGTCCAATTCTTTTGATTTGCCAGAAATTCCCACTTTTTTTTTTTTAAGAGGTCGATTTCATTTGGCATTTGACGATCATCTCGATAGCGAGGATGCGTGAAAAGGTGCGTGGTGCCACTTTAGGAATGCCACGAGCAGGTTTGTACGTAGGTACGGATGTTGAACTTCTTTCGCACCGTACGTAGCCAACTGTGCTAATCGGAGGTGCGGGGGAAGAACTACAAACTGAACACCAACCGGTTCTAAAGAAGTTAGTTTTCAATCTAGATTTAAAAGTGCGTAGCTCCCAGCGGCTTCCTAATATCAGAAGGAAGAGCGTTCCAGACGGCCGCAGAAACGCGTCTGCAAGCGACCGTCTTTTTTCGATGGCGGAGCCAAAAGCTGCTGCCGCTGCTGCGAGGGATGACCAGAGTTCGCGTGATGATGTTTTATACTCTTTGACGAGATCAGCGAGGCTTTGTGGTTCATTTGTGGCAAACACTTTGTGTCTGATGAGCTCAACCAGAAGTCAATGCAGCTCGGCAAGCACTGGACGGGCACGGTCCGATCCTGCAGGTGTTTGACACTTCCGTTGATGGGCCTCTCAGTCGGGCTGGGGCCACGCCTTGCTGCGAGAGGTCCGAATTGACATGTCTTTGTCTCACGACGTGACGCTGATGAACACAATTTGAATAAAATGACAGGGGAAAGGCGAAACAAACCAGAACATATATTTTTACGCTTTCCAACCAAGGTTTAAACAAAGGTTTAAAACATCGGCTCTGTCCATAAATCTGTCCGGCCTTTAACGTTGAGGGTGCTATAACTCTCGTCAATTTTGATCCAATTTGAAAGGAAACTGTAGAATGAAGTCGTATCGCTCTTCGCGTCTCTACTTAATAATTCAGAACCGGACAAATTAATCAAAGCGTTCCCCAAATAATACAAGTGCATTTTTGTCCTGACGGCTACCTGTCCGCCTCCCAGTAGCGCCAGTGGACACTCTTGGATGACGGTAATCTCTGCCACGCCGGATTCTCTTCGCGACAGAGGTCGCAAACGGGTTTTGATTCCTTACCCGTACCCGTACCCGGCCGCACCAGGGTCGCAAACGGGTACCCGTACCCGGCCGTACCTGTACCCTACCCGTACCCGGCCGTACCCTACCCGTACCCGGCCGGGTACGGGTAGGGTACGGGTATCGTGTACCTGATTGCGACCTCTGGGATGAAGCCACGTTGCAGGCGCGGGTGGGTTGATTCTAGGAACTTGAATTGTGAGAAGAGGCAAGACGTTGGGAAATGAGTGACAAACGGTTACTCACCAGTGACTCACGGCCTACCCGTACCGTACCCGGCCGCACCAGGGTCGCGAACGGGTACCCGTACCCGGCCGGGTACGGGTAGCCGGGTATCGGGTAGGGTACGGGTATCGGGTACCCGGTTGCGACCTCTGCTTCGCGAGCCTTGCGCCGCGTGGCCGCTGGAACGGCTGTGAGTAGGTGGTGCGTGCCGTGCGTGTCTGAGAGCGCCGAGGAGGCTCGGGACTGTCACATTTGTCATCGTCTCATCGGCCGCGCGATAACAAAACAACCCACTCCGGCGGTCACCTGACCGTGACGCGGGATCCTCGCTTTGATGGCGAGTTTTGTGGTGTCATAATATTTATGTTTAAATAAATAATAATAGTAAACCGCACGCGTGCATTCTTGGACCGCTCTCCACCACGCGGCTTATCTTCGTCATGTGTGTATATATAATTAGTATTTAATTGCCAGTTTGGAACGGGTGAAAAACACGTTGGTGTGTTTTGGCACAGGTTCTTTTCCAGTGGCCCATTCGTTTTGGATTGTGTTAAGGAGATGGATAGACGGAGCTAAGCAACGAAACGCTTTCAACTTTGGTTGGAAAGGGTTAATGCAAATACATACGTCCTAGGTTAGTGATGCATCCTGCACAACCGCTTGTGCAAAAAATAAAACCCCTAAGTGTGAGTCGTGCGTCGATGTGGATGGCTGTGCAAAGGTGATGATGCTTCCAGTCGATATCGGAGACCCACGTGGCTCCTGACACAGCCAGGGTGTGCGTTGTTCCACCTGCCCACCGCTCCCATTTCCGACTATCTCCGACCTTTGCCCGTAACTCCTCGTGGCTGCGGCCTGCAGCGCGTCCCTGGCAACACTAACAACTTGTCTTTCGATCTTTATTGCCAGCCACCTTCTCTAACTAACCACCTACGTGGCCATGCATCCACCCAGTCGCCCACCCACCCACCCTTTCGGCCAGCTACTTTCCCATCCAGCCACCTGCCCAGCCAATAAACCATCCACCCGCTTACCAACTTACCCAGGCAGCCATGTGCTCGCCCAGCCGTTTACCCAGCCAGCGACCTCAAGATGCCAGCATGGAGTGGCAGGCAGGAAATGGTGGATGGGATGAAGATGGAAGAGCGAGCAAGGGATCAGGGGGATGGAGAAAGGTTGAGTCTATAAAAATAGGCAGGAGGGCAAGAAACCGTTCTCACGGTGGTTGCCAAGTTGTGGGATAACTTTTGATGGCTACTCCCCCCTCCATCGGCCGCAAGTAACTCTGGAGAACAGGCCTCTGCAGGTCAGGGGTGTGGTTGATTTGCTTTCGGAGCCCCTAGGTTCCTCACCCTGGGACAGGACGTGCCGCTCGCCATGCTTGTAATAATGACGCCGGTGCAGGGGGGACAAGGTGGCGCGATGCACGGGCAGGTCGCGCAAAACTACCGCCCGAGGCTTTGCGTTCGCACGGGTAATGGGGTACAACTGCGTGTCGCGACAGGCGCCGGGGCCTGCGTGTGCCAAGGTGTGCAATATTCGCCGGCCGAAAATGTTTCCCCCCCCCCCTCCCCCCAACCTTATTTGATCAGATCGGCTGGTTCGTGTGCGGTGGGGGTAAAGCGTGGGTACTCCCTCGTCTTCCCGAGAAGCGGGAAGATCCTTCTGCCACTTCCTCGTGGCACGCAAGGTCCTCGTCGCTACTTGCCGAACTGAAGCGTTTGGTTGGCCACGCCAACACCCGAGGATTTGCCAAAGAGGGCAGCGTCAATTGGGTATTTTGGTGAGAAGTGTGCAGCACGAGTGGATAATTCTGGTATCGCTCATCAAAGTGAAGGCCAACATTTGTTTCCATCCGGCCAGCGTGGGTCGAGTAGGCGACGGTGCCCTTGAAGTGGGGCTGCTCGCTCTCCGGAGCTCCCCTATAGTGCCAGCAGTGATGGCGAGCAATTGCAGGGGTGCCGCGTCTTTTACCCCCCCCCCCCTCTCTTTTTAAATCCTTTATATTAAGTTCGCGTGCTTGCTTGCTTGCTTAGGACCGTGCAAATCTTTCGGTCGTTTTTTAACCCACTTCTCGTGATCCAATCGAGCTGACATTTTGCACACAGACTCGTTGTGCGTGACAATTAATGTTCGTGAAAATGTTTTTCCAAAATTTTACACTTTTTAGGACAAAAATATATTTAATTACCAATTGCTTAATGGTGCAATGCAATCATCTGACCCATAGGTGGCAGCCATCTCAAGCCAGAGGACGAGAGAACTCTAGCCGCCACGCACATAAAGGATTTATAGTGAAAAACTTTGTTTTTACAGGTTATACTTATTTTTGCTTTATTTCCCACCTCGCGATCCGTCAATGGCCGCTTGCGTCGTGTGTTCGTCTCGCTTTGGACGGCTTGCGCATCTTGTGAATGCGACGCTTTTTTTTGCCCCGAACGAATAAAAGCAAACATTTTTTTAAGTGATTTGTTCTGTCGTTTTTGTTGTTTGTTTTAGGACAGAGGAAGATTTGATATTGTGATCCTCGCCCTAAACACGCACGCATGTGTAAGCACACACGGGCAGATGCACGCACGCACAAGCCCAATGAGTCTTTACCCGGTCCACTGATTTCCAGGGGGATGAATTGCAGCACGGGTCTGTAGAGTTCGTTGGTACCAAGGTGGAGTGATATTCAGCGGCAGGGCTGCACACCCCCCCCCCCCGCCTTCCCAGTCGTGGTGGATTTTGGGAGAGATTTAGGGGGTGTTGGTGTGGAGTAGGGTGAGATTTTCTTGGTCCTTTACTGGGCCTGGGTAAAAGTGGTGGTGGGGTTGGTGATTGCAGGAAAGCAGACTTAATAGAAAGCGAGAAAGTTGATTGTGCTTTTGTTTACTTTTTTTTTCGTTAGTATTCACAACTATTCAAAGAAATGGAATTTTTAAATATCGTGCGTTTTATGTTCCAGCTAATTTAGCTTATTTATTGCCATGCGTAAATATAACACGTATTTATATTTGTATATATTTTTCTGAAGCACGACTTTTATTTAATTTGTTTTCAACTCCATAAAGGGACACAACCATTCGCCCACACATTCCACGAGCACAACAGAGGGGCCGAGAGTGAGAGACTGAGAAAGAGACGAGGGGGAGATCGAGAAAGAGAGAGAGAGAGATACGCAGACCGAGAGAATACGCAGGTAGAGAGAGACCGAGAGAGACAGAGACAAGCGGACTAAGAACTGTAGACCCAACAAGCCAGGAGCTCGGGCGCTTGCCAGGAGGGCCGAGTTTGCGTGCGGCAGTGCGGCCGCTGGGGCCCTGCACGTGGCAATGGCCGAGCGACTGGAAGGCGTGGACATCGCCATCGTGGGCATCTACTTCGTGCTGGTGTTCGCGGTCGGCGTGTGGGCCATGCGGCGCTCCAACCGGGCCAGCGTGAGCGGCTACTTCCTGGCGGGGCGTGCCATGGCCTGGCTGCCCGTGGGCGCGTCGCTCTTTGTCAGCAACATCGGCAGCGAGCACTTCATCGGCCTGGCGGGCTCGGGCGCGGCCAGCGGCCTCGCCGTCGCCGCCTGGGAGCTGAACGCCCTGCTGCTGCTGCAGCTCCTCAGCTGGGTCTTCTACCCCGTCTACCTGGCCACAGGTGAGGGCGTGTGGGTGTGCGTGTGTGTGTGGGGAGCCAGAATTGGTTTGTGCCGAATGGAGAGCGGTAGTGTAGTGGTTAGCGCGCTGCACTACGGACCTGGCCACCCGAGTTCGATTCCCGCTCACGGCAAACACCAGTGACGATTATCTGAACCGGTCCTGGGCCTCCCCTAGGTCGACTCAGCCTCAAATGAGTACCTGGTGCGGTGTGTAAACATCGCCACTAGGGAGACAAAGGCGGTCGGGCGTGGTGCTGGCCACCCACCCCCTTGTGTACCGTTCCGGCCTTCATAGGTGCTCGCTAACAGCACTTGCCCCTACAGTCTGTTAAGGCTATACGGGGGGTCTTTGTTTTATCTTTATGGGGAGCCGGTAGCGTAGAGGGTTAACGCACCGCGCTACGGGATCCCGCCGAGCCGAGTTGGATTCCCGCTCACGGCTAACACCGGTGACCAATATCTGAGCCGGTCCTGGGTCTCCTCCCCTAGGTCAACTCGGCCTCAAATGAGTACCTGGTGAGGCGTGTTAACATCACCACTGGGGAGACGAAGGCGGTCCGGGCGTGGTGTTGGCCACCCACGCCCCTCGTGTGCCGTACCGGCCTTCATAGGTGCTCGCTAACAACACTTGCCCCAACAGTCTCTTAAAGGCTATATGGGGGATCTTTGGCTTTGTGTGTGCCCCCTGGGTTATCTCTTAACATCGCCACCTGCCTGTGTTTGACCCGGACAGTCTGGGAATTGGCATCTCTATTCGGGTGGCAAGAATTGGTTTGTAACCGAGACCTGGTACCGGTATCTTGTGTTGAACTTTTATTGCCGTAGACTGCACAGTTGTGATAATTAGACCTAGTGTTGACCTGTGGAAAAATGTCTGGGTTTTTTGGTCTGCAGTGGAAAAGGTGGCGGCAACCTCACCCACCCAGCCACCCAATGCTTTCAGTGCCCAAAGCCACCACTTTAAGGCCGCGCATCCAACCGCCAGCGCTCCGCCCCCCACTTCCCTAGGCCCCCTGCAACAGCCAATAGGGCGCCGCCGTGGCGAGATGTTAACTCCCTCTCCTGGTATGCAGGAGGTTGTGGATTCGATCCTGTCCCTGGGATCTGCTGTATATTTGGAGTTTGCGTGTTCTGCCCGTGCTCACGTGGATTTTCTCTGGGTCCTCTAGTTTTTTTTAATTCTCCAAACCACATTTAGAATCGACAGTGTTTCGATGATTTGGCTGCTATAAATTTCCACGCGGTAAGCCACTTCGTTGAGCTATCACTTGTGCGCCGGGTCGCTTAATAGAACAAAAAAAGAGCTGTAATGATCAGTGGGCCTTATTTAGTAAAATAACATAGTTTAGTTCTTAGTTCAGGCCCTGTTGAACTTGCACCACCTGCACATGAAAGGTTAGCCGCCGACACCGAAACCTGGTTCATTCATTTGTTTTGTTGATTTATTGATAGCGCGGAAAGCCGTCGCCGGAGCGCGCGGCTCGTAACATTACACGGCGCGAGGTAACGCGAACCGCACGCGCCGGCACTCCCGTGCTAGCGGCCACAACGCGAAACCACCTGAAATGAAAATAAATACAAATCCACAATGTCGTATAAAAACACGGTGACACATCGGCAGTGGCCTTTACTGGAGACCAGCAGATAGCGACGTGTCGCCGTCGCTGAAGAGGAAAAGCGTTTTTTCAATCCGTGCGGCAATCGCCTGCTGCCACGGATGGATCCAAAAAGTGGAAATTGAAATTTACAAACTCTGAAAAGTGAACAGAGTAGCGTGGAGAGGTTCTTTTGAAAACTGAATTGCATCGAAAGACTGAAGGAGGGGAACCGCATGCATCGGAGAACATACGCGGGGTAATGACATCTTCTGTTAGGAAAATTTAGCGGCCTGGGGAAGGATGATGCATCCACGGCTTGAAGAGACGATGGCTCGTGGTTGAGACCTGCCACAGAAAGATAGACTGAGAAGGGAAGACACCCGAGGAGGAGATGGAGCGATGAGATTGTCTCGTGTGCTGGAGCGAGATGGAATTCTTGCACCATTTGACCATGTTGGGGGGAGGATAGAGATGGAGACCACGTGAGGAGTCCATCTAGCAGTGGATTGATTATGGCTGATGATTGTGCAAAGAGCCTGTTGAGACTGAAAGTAAAATTTTCGGCGAAGCATGGGCCCTAAAATGTACACGAATTTGCGATCAAACAAATATAGTAGAGAAATACACATGTAATTGAACATTTTATTAGGGAACAGATTTAAGAATTCCGTAAAAAAAATGTTTTTTTATGACGGGTGGATTCAAATAAGATACCAATTCATCGTATTCTCCAGACGCTCGGAAGAGTAAGATGCACCCCAAACGTTTGCCCCGTGTCAATCAAGTTATATACCGAATCTGGTCTCATGCGCGCGCACGCACACACACACGTCGACCAGAATATGCACGCACCCGCCCCAACCTTTGCTTCAAATTAAATAAAAATAATAATTTTCACGTGATTTTGTGATTGCCAGGTCGCTTCTAAAAAAGAGCTCCATAGTTCAGTTGGCCTTACCTGATAACAGGCTGTGCATTAATTGTGTGTTGACCGACTCTGTGTTGCATTGCATTACATTTCCAAATTTTACTAAGTTTGTTTGTTTTCTTTGTTCTTTCGGTAAAGTCACGTAGAATGTTTTATTTTTATTATTTTATTATTTCCATTCTACGTGACTTTACCGAAAGAACCGAGAAGATGAATCCCTGCAGTCACGAAAGCTTTAAATCAAAATTTAAGTTTGTTTGATTAAGTGTGTTTTCTCTCTCTCTGTGTCCTTGTGTTGTCGTATTCCTTGCAGTCACGAAAGCTCCAAATATCTCATTGTCATGCTAATTTCTCTACCCCCCCCATCTCTCTCTCTGCCCCCCTCTCTCTCTATTTAAGGCCTCGACACAGAGGCGTTGTTTCTCTGTGTGCCTATGTGTGCGTCTCTCTTTGTGTGTCTCTGTGGTATCTCTCTGCTTATGTGTCTCCATGTCTGTGTTTTGTCTCTCTCTCAAATTTAGCAATCTTTGGAAGAACGTAATCAAGCAGGTAGGGTGTTGACTGTTATGTTAGCCGACTCTCTGTGTTGTATTGTATTTTATTTCTGAGTTTACTAGGTTTGTTTTCTCTTTCATTTATACCTGATGATGATTGCTTGTGTTGCAATCGAAACGTCGTATGCTATTATTTAATTTATTTTTGTTTCTACGTGACTTGACCGAAAGAACCAAAGAACATAAAAAATATGATAATTGTTGTTTTACCCTTTTATCTGGCAACAAAACTGACCCCTTTTTTTACAAGGAGTCATGTTTGCATTGACCACAATACCTGCGGTCGGAATGCAAACAAAAAACACAACTCTGATAATGTATGCACTGTCCTTGAAATTGATTGGTCCACACCCGAGACAGCTTTTCCTAGAGCCTAGTCTCACATGGGTTGGACCATATGACGCCAAAAGGCGCACCAGGTGTCAGTTTTGTTATCAGATAAAAGGTAAAAAAACCAATTATCATATTTTTCTACTGGAAAAGGAGGTTCCAATGGTGTAACATAAAAAATAGTTGAGTATATTTGGAGTTTGTGTGACTCTCTCCCCATGGCCACGTGGATTTTTCTCCGGGCCCTTTGATTATACCCTCCACATTTCGGTGAAAAAGGGTAACTTTCGATACTATCGGAACGAATTGAGCCTTTAATGTGTGTATTTCCCACACACGCTTAACGACCAAATCCCTAAACGACCGATTTCGTGGAACCAATTGTCCTGTCGTTAAAGAGGAGAGGGGGTTCTACTGTACCCCGTCCTTTGCAGGCGTGTGCACCATGCCCGGCTACCTGGCACGGCGCTTCGGCGGTCGGCGCCTACGCGTCTACCTGGTGGTGCTGTCGCTGCTGCTCTACGTGCTCACCAAGGTGTCGGTGGACCTGTACGCGGGCGCAGTCTTCATCCAGCAGTCCCTCGGCTGGGACCTCTACGTGTCCATCGTGTCGCTCATCGGCGCCACGGCGCTGCTCACGATGGCCGGGGGGCTCGCCGCCGTCATCTACACGGACACGCTGCAGGCGGCGCTCATGGTGGCCGGAGCGCTCACGCTCATGGTGCTTGGCCTCATCAAGGTTCGTAAACGTCCCGCGCGACGAGCGATGGCGGCTATGTTGTTAATTTTAAGTTTTCAAGTTTTTCATGTTTTATTTGTTAGGTATAGCCCTGTGAGCCATTCGGCTCTTGAATCGGATGCAAGCGCAACAAACAAAAAATTAACCCGTAAAAACAAAGTTTTTCACTAAATCCTTTATATGCGTGGCGGCTAGAGTCCTCTCGTCCTCTGGCTTGAGATGGCTGCCACCTATGGGTCAGATGATTGCCTGCCACCATTAAGCAATTGGTAATTAAATATAATGTATTTTTTCCTAAAAAGTGTAAAATTTTGGAGAAAAAAATTTCACGAAAATTAATTGTCACGCACAACGAGTCTGTGTGCAAAATGTCAGCTCGATTGGATAACGGGAAGTGGGTTAAAAAAACGACCGAAAGATGTGCACGGTCGTAAGCGCGCAAGCAAGCAAGCAAGTGAACTTAATATAAAGGGTTTAAAAAAACAAAAACATGAACAAGAAAACATCTTAAAGTGACTATGTGCAAACAGAAAATCCGAGAAAAGACAGCAAAATATTGCAGAAAAAGCACCGTACACCAACACTGTGTGCAAAACTCCCAGTGGGATGCAAGTCAAACAACAACAACCACAAGACAACTTAGATTAAGCCATCAGTCTAACTCTGTACTACAACAAACAAACATGGCCAAACCGAATTTTTTTTCAAAAATCACCAAAATAAAGCCATAAAAGCAATGAAACAGTAATCATAGGAACTGTGACCGAATTTTCACAATAAACGACGTAAACAACATGTATTACCAAACTCTGCAGCCATAGCTGGCTGCATGAGTCACTCCACAACAGCGCACGCAGGCCTAAACGTCTCGAGAAACGCTGACAGCGTTATGTTGCTGATTACGACACCGCCGTAGCTTTTGGTCTTGTTCATCGTGCTGCTGTGTGGACGCCGCTGCAATAATTGAGTCAACGGTGCGATCATACCCAGATGGCAGCCCCTACTGGCAGTCTCGTACCCTTGCTATCATACACACGGCCTACGAAGCCAGACAGCAGATGTGCCCAGACAGGCTGCCCCCTATCCCCTCTCGCTCCCGCCGCTCACCCCGGCTCACCGCTCAACCTGTCGCAACCCCTCACCCACTCAATCTTTAGCCCCTCACCTCTGCGCTCTCTCCCTCACCCCCTCTCCACCCACTCCTCTCGCCGCTCACCCTGCCTCACCACTCATCCCGGTCTCTCCCCCCCCCTTCCACCCCCCCCCCCCCCCCCGCCACTTGCGCTCGCCACGCAGGTGGGCGGCCTGCAGAATGTGTGGAGCGGCTACATGGAGGCCGTGCCCAACGTGACGGCCATCCGCGCCGCCTACAACCTATCGGCGGGCCCCTTGTGCGAGGAGGCCATCGCCCGGCCGCACGCCGACTCGCTCAAGGTGCTGCGGGGACCCTGGGACAGCGAGACGCCATGGCCCGGCTTCCTGCTGGGCCAGACGCCGGCCTCCATCTGGTACTGGTGCACGGACCAGGTGAGACTCTCCCAACGGTGTGCTCCTGCCAGAGGTCGCAACCGGGTACCCGATACCCGTACCTTACCCGATACCCGGCTACCCGTACCCGGCCAGGTACGGGTACCCGTTTGTGACCCTGGTGCGGCCGGGTATGGGTACGGGTAGGCCGCGAGTCACTGGTGAGTAACCGTTTGTCACTCATTTCGGGTAGGGAACGGGTACCCGTACCCGGCTGGGTACGGGTACCCATTTGTGACCCTGGTGCGGCCCGGTATGGGTACGGATAAGGAGTCAAAACCCGTTTGCGACCTCTGGCTCCTGCCGCCCCCCGCCCCCCTCCGCCCCCCCCTGTGCCACCGAGGGCCATGGTTAGAATCCGGGTTTCCGGATGGACCTCGCGATGCCTCTGTACAGTGTGAGAGGGCACTGATTGGATACTGATATCTCTATCCAGTGCGAGAGATCACTGTGATTGGCTACTGATGCCTCTCAATAGTGTGAGCAAGCAATGTGATTGGCTATTGAGTCTACGGCTCATGTAAGTGTAAGCCGGCCTATGGGTCTCTATGTGAGTTTACGGCTCACGTAAGTGTAAGCTGGTTTATTGGTCTCTATGCAAGTCTATGGTTCAAATAAGTGTAAGCTGGCCTATGGATCTCTGTGAGTTTACGGTTCACGTAAGTGTAAGCTGGTTTATTGGTCTCTATGCAAGTCTACGGTTCAAATAAGTGTAAGCTGGCCTATGGATCTCTGTGAGTTTACGGCTCATGTAAGTGTAAGCCGGCCTATGGGTCTCTATGCGAGTTTACAGCTCGTGAAAGTGTAAGCCGGCCTATGGGTCTCTATGCGAGTCTACAGTTCATGTGATCTTGGGGCCCTGCAGGTGATCGTGCAGCGCATGCTGGCGGCACGCGACCACTCCAACGCCAAGGGGGCGACGCTGCTCGCCGGCGCGCTCAAGATCCTGCCCATGTTCGCGATCGTGGTGCCGGGCATGATCGCGCGCATCCTCATGCCCGACGAGCTGGCGTGCGTGTCGCCCGAGCACTGCGCCGCCGTGTGCGGCAACCCGGCGGGCTGCTCCAACGTCGCGTACCCGCGTCTCGTGCTCGCCGTGATGCCCACGGGCCTGCGCGGCCTCATGATGGCCGTGATCGTGGCGGCGCTCATGAGCGACCTCGACTCGATCTTCAACAGCGCGAGCAGCATCTTCACTCTGGATATCTACAGGCACGCGCGCGGAGCGTCGCGCGTCTCCTCGCGGGAGCTCATGATCGTCGGCCGCCTCTGGGTCGTGGTGATGATGGCGGTGAGCGTGGCGTGGGTGCCCGTGGTGGTGTCCATGCAGGGCGGGCAGATGTTCCTCTACATCCAGGAGATGGCCGGGTACCTGACGCCGCCCGTCGCCGCGATATTCCTGCTCGGCGTCTTTTGGAAGCGCTGCAACGAGAAGGGCGCCTTCTGCGGCGGCCTCGTGGGCTCCACGCTGGGCTTCGCGCGCCTGCTGCTCGCGTTCATCTACCCGCCGCCCGACTGCACGCAGCCCCACGACGACCGCCCGTTCGTCGTCCGGAGCATCCACTACATGTACACGGCGGCTGCGCTCTTCTGGACCACTGTGGCGGTGGGCATCGTCGCCAGCCTGCTGTCCGACCCACCGTCCAGGGAGTGCGTGGCCAACACGACCTTCTGGACGTACTCGGACCCGCCGGCCTCCTCCTCGCCCTCCTCCTCCACCGCCGACGACGACGACGATTACGACGGCGACGGCAAGAAGCGCAAACGGGCGCTGGGCAACGGGGTCACGTGCGCCGAGACGCTCAAACTCGTGCGCAAGGGGGACGAGCGAGCGGCCGCTCCCACTTGCACCTCGGCGGACGACCGCGGCGGCGATGACGGAAGCCGGCCGCCGGTCGTCGTCGTCGTCGTGACGGAGAACGGCCGCCCCCAGCCGGCGCTGACACCCGACAGCGCCGCTGAGACCCCCGGCCACGGCGGCGCCGCGGCGGTGGACGAAGAGTGGCCGCTCGGCGGCGAGCGGTCGCGGCGGGCCGGCGGCGCCCGCGACGGCTCTGGCCGCCGCGAGAACGTGCGGAGGGGCCTCCTGAAGGCCGTCAACTGGTTGTGCGGCACGGGGAGGGACCCGGACGAGGCGGGCGGCGACGGCGCGCCGGGGAAGCCCTCGGTGGGGCTGCTCGGCGAGGATCTGGCCCAGAGGCTGCGGCTGCTGGAGGAGCGGCCGGTGGACAAGGCCGTGCTCAACGTGGGCCTTTGCCTCATCTGCTCGGTGGGGGTCTTCCTCTACGTCTACTTCTCGGTGTGACGATGCCGCTGCCGGCGTCGTTGCGCGCCGACTGAAGGCCGACAGACACCTCCCCGCCCCCCCGCCCGTCGTGAAATCCGCTGGTCCCCCGAGTCCTTCGCCCGCACCCCGATCCATCGCCCAGCCCGCCGCCACGTGGCACGCGCGATGAGCTTCTCCGTCGAAGATCGAGGGGAGGCGCGGACGCGTCGCGCCTGCCTGCCGGGAGGCTGGGGGAAGCTCCGTCGTGCTCCGAGGCTTTCGTAGCCCTGAGACTCTGCACTCGGCACCGAGTAGTATAAATGCGTTTGTTGCGAAGTGTTTTGTTTTGTTTAACTCGTTGAATTTCGGCGCCTAAGGATTTGTTGAAATGCACTTACGGGGGATCGCGCGCGTCAATTGGACCAAACTATTCCAATTTAACGTTGTTTTATTTGATGCTTTATTCTGGCGGAACAAGCACTTCGGTGCGGTGGAGAAGACCGGGCCCCTGCCATTGTAATGTGGAATCTTTCCAGCATTGGCAGATGGCCAATGACGATTACCACCACCCCCCCACCCCCTGCTTACTTGAGAAGGGAGCATTCTAACTTTTTGAAACAATTACGCGCGATAGGCATCAGCAGGCACACGGTGTCCTTGGTGATGTCCAACAGTGAGGGTCGGTGGTTCCTTCCGTTGGTCAAACTGCCGCAGGGCAATAATTGGTGCACAAGTGGCAGGATTCTCTGCAATGGCATGCGCTTCTGGTACCAAACAACCACTGTTCCTGCCCCTTAGAGGTTATAGATTTTTACACTGCACCCTTATAAACTACAAGCTATTTTTCTTTCAGAGGCGACCAGGCCACAAATGATAGCTCAACAAAGTGGCTTATCCTGTGGAAATTTATAGCAGCCAAATACTCTTTCAAAAAACGGGGGACCCGGAGAAAAATCCTCCACGACCACGGGGAGAACATGCAAACTTCAAATATACAGGCGGCAGGGTCAGGATCGAACCCACGACCTCCTGTATACCAGGCGAGGTATTAATATTTGGTCATCAGGGTGCCCCTGAATCTAACGAGGCTGATGACCCGTAGACATTCATCGGACCTTGTGATTTGCCGTTCCTGAGAGGTGAGAGCCCCATTTGAGATTCATCGTCCTGTGTGATTGATGTGCGTTCAACCGTATTGGAACCCATTGAGGGTGCATTCTCGCGTGGTTGATGTCCTGAAATGAACCAGGTGAGAGCCCCGTTGAGATACATTACACTGGTCAACACACTTTTTCTGGCATAAGGTATTCCAATGGTTTTAAGGTAATTTTGGGGTGCTGATTCCAAATCTGGCATCAGTTTTTGTCTATCACATCAGGTTTTTGACATATCAAATATTGCATTTTCAATAAAAACTGCAGAAGAAAAATATTAAATAAATGTGGATATCTACATAAAATTATATTACAAACACACTATCCTACAAATACAGCACCATATTTTAACACTAAAGCAGTCACTGACTCGGAACAACCTGCAATCATAAGTGACAGAGTTAATTTCGGGTAAAATCAATGAAAATGGGGTATGCCGATAGCATAAAATGAAATGTGATAGAGAAAATCTGAGATCAGATTTGGAATTAGCACCCTAAAATTAGTCTAATACAGCTGCAAAAGTCCAGGCCAGAATTTTTTGTTGTTGACCAGTGTTATCTCTTTGGCTTGATGTCAGAATCAGAATATTTATTTATACTGCAGGAGGAATCTCCGATCTTTCGCAGATGTCCAGTCGGGGCGTGCGGTCGGAACGTTACAGCAACAAACGGTTACAAAAACACGACGGGTGATATTCAAGTTTAGATACCGTTATCTCTCGTGATGTCCTTGCTTTCACCAGGTGATCGTCCATCTAGGTACACTATCACCTGTAATCATGGTCATTTATGTAACCATTTAAAGACAGAATCCTCCCCACCCCGTATAGTCTGTAACAGATTGTCGGGGCTAGTGCTGTTTGCGAACACCTATGAAGGCTGGCACTGCACACGAGGGGGTGGGTGGCCAGCACCACGCCTTTATCTCCCCAGTGGCGATGTTTACACATCACACCAGGCTGAGTCGACCTAGGGCAGGGGTGGGGAACGTCCGGCCCGCGGGCCGTATGAGGCCCGCGAAATCATTTGATCTGGCCCTGCCAAGGCAACCGCACCACTCGAAATTCAATCAATCTAGGAGCTTTTTTCACAGCAACATAAATTTAATTTTGTATGGCCCGCGAATGATGTTATAAATATCCAAATGGCCCTTGGCAGAAAAAAGGTTCCCCACCCCTGACCTAGGGGATGAGGCCCAGGGACCGGTTCGGATAATGGTCACTAGTGTTGGCCACGAGCGGGAATCGAACTCGGGCCGCCGGGTTCGTAGCGCAGCGCGCTAATCGCTACAGCCACCGCACATGCGTTGTCTCCTGCGATTTGCATACTTAAATCAACCAGGCAATCGCCCGATGAGAATAAGACGCGTTAACATATCATCCGCAAATATCTGGTAACGTGGGGGTTGCAAGCATGCGATTGTTAGTGTTAGAATTTTCACATGCAATCATGTGATCGTTGGCCATTCCTGGCTTTTTCACTCGGCACATAGAAACCGGTGTTGCCAGATCAGAGATTCTTCCTCTTAGGATTTTAACATAGCAACCACGAAAGCCAGGTTTATAAACTCGTGAAAAACTAGAGGGGGGTAGGGGGTTAAGAACAGTAGGGTTTCACGCCCGCCCCCCCAACAGTCTACCTATAATTCAGAATCGATATTTGGATTACGGTAATCCCACGTATTGATCCGACAAAATGTTGCGTCGTAAAGTAACCCCCTCCACTACCACCCGACACAGCCAAACGCGTGAAATAGCCACGTGCAAAACGCATTTCATGATTCTAGATTTGAAGCTTTCGTGACTGCAAGGATTCATACTCTTAGGTTGTTTCGGTAAAGTCACGTAGGTAAAAAATAAAATAAAAATTAATAGAAGTAACAATAATTTGTGATTTATTATTTTATTTCTATTATCACTTCTATTAATTTTATTTTTTACCTACGTGACTTTACCGAAAAAACCTAAGAGGTACGCATTTCGTGAGCCAAGTTATTTTTGTTTTCTTCAGCACGCTGGTGGCTCGCAGCCACCGGTGAACTGTAGAAAACAAGATGTCATGACCATTTTAAATTGCCACCTTTTAAACGCATGTACACGTGTGACGACAGGTCTGGTGGTGGTGGGAAGGTCTTGTGACATATTTGGTCGGATCATAGGAGAGGGGGGGGGGTCCTGAACCAGACGTCCATGAAAAAAAATCGTAATACTGTACTGGCTGTTGCAAACCTCAGTGTTAGAGCGTTGTCTCCGCGTGTTTGTGCGTGCGTGTATGTCCACAATCTGAAGACCTCTACCGATCTCGTCTAGGAGCACAAACCATCATCGCGCGAACTCCGCTCATCCTCGCAGCAGTGGCGCGCTTTCAGACGCGCTTCTGTGGCCGTCTGGAACGCTCTTCCTTCCGATATTAGGAAGCCACTGGAGCTATGCACTTTCAAATTGTATAGATAGACACATTTTTTTTGAATTTATTTTTGTGTTTAGCTCGTTGTCCTTCCCTCCCGCACCTCCGATCAGCACAGTTGGCAACGCACCGTGCAAAAGAAGTTAAACATACGTACATTCTTTTCGATTTAAAGCTTTCGTGACTGCAGGGATTCATCTTCTTGGTTCTTTCGGTAAAGTCACGTAGAAGGGAAATAATAAAATAATAAAAATAAAACAAAATAATTCTCACGACGTTTCGGCCACAACGCAAGTAGCCGTCCTCAGGTAGAGAACAGGTCTGTCGCTCTTCGCCCCTCCATCCCAGCTTAAATAGTCGCTCCAAGCCTGGGGCTTGTCATTCAGACTCTGTCTCCTCGACAGACCTGTTCTCTACCTGAGGACGGCTACTTGCGTTGTGGCCGAAACGTCGTGAGAATTATTTTATTATGTTTTAATGTTATTATTTTATTATTTCCATTCTACGTGACTTCACCGAAAGAACCAATAAGACGTACATTATTTGTTGGCCATGCAACCCCCATGACTTGATAATGGCACGAGCCGGCCTGCGGCCAGCAGCAGACTGACAAGGCGCTGCCAACTTATTTATACTGTCTAAAGTGTTTGACTCTACGCCAAATCCATTGTGGGCTCTGCAGAGGTCGTAAACGGGTTTTGATTCCTTACCCGTACCCGGCCGCACCAGGGTCGCAAACGGGTACCCGTACCCGGCCGTACCCGTACCCTACCCGATACCCGGCCGGGTACGGGTAGGGTACGGGTATCGGGTACCCGATTGCGACCTCTGGGATGAAGCCATGTTGCAGGCGCGGGTGGGTTGATTCTAGGAACTTGAATTGTGAGAAGAGACAAGACGTTGGGAAATGAGTGACAAACGGTTACTCACCAGTGACTGGCGACCTACCTGTACCCGTACCCGGCTGGGTACGGGTAGCCGGGTATCGGGTAGGGTACGGGTATCGGGTACCCGATTGCGACCTCTGGGGCTCTGTTCGTCCGTGTGCAGAGTAGTCGTGTTGCTATCGGGAGACTTGCCCTCTAGGAAGGCGGCAGCCACGCTGACCGATGAGCTTCCCCCTCCAGCTGCGCGGCCTACGAACTCGCCAGGCGCCACGGTGGCTGGGAGATGTTAACTGCCTCGCCTGGTATACAGGAGGTCGTGAGTTCGATCCCGACCCTGTGACGCCTGTTGTATATTTGGTGTTTGCTTGTCTCTCTCTCTCTCCCCGTGGTCGCGTGGATTTTTCTCCGGGTCCTCCTGTTTCTCCCTCCGCATCTAGAAACATGCGCTGAGAGTATTTGGCTGCTATAAATTTCCACGCGATGAGCCACATCGTTGACCTATCGTATTTGTGATAGCCAGTGTGGCCTTACAGCTGGTATATATATATATTTTGTTTGTTTAAATAGTTTAGTTTACTGCGCGACTGCTGCCGGTCTAGAGTCACTGTTTGAAATCCCGAATGAAGATGAATGCTTTGGCTTCCCGGTGGTTGTTTCGTTTAACGAGGTGAGAGAGAACGCGGGAGTTCTAGATTTCAAGCTTTCGTGACTGCAAGGATTCATACTCTTAGGTTTTTTCGGTGAAGTCACGTAGGAAAAAAAAATAAAATATAAATAATAATAGAAATAATTTTTATTTCTATTATTATTTCTATTATTTTTATTATTTATTTTTACCTACGTGACTTTACCGAAAAAACCTAAGAGTATAGAACGCGCGAGGCCAGGATAGAAGTCTCCTTTACAAGAGTGAACCGGGTCATGAGTCTGCTGCCAATAGGCGGGCGGTGATTGCCGTTGCTGCTGCTGTGTATAGTCCCAATTGAGTAGTTTTCGTAATATAGTGATTTTTTTGTAATTTTCGGACGTGGAAAATTTGGACCCCTGGCAAACGTGGTATTTGCAAATGACGTCACGGGATCTTTAACGTCTGCTGCGAGTGAAGCAGACGGTATGGCGTAGTATTATTATTGCTCGGACCACATTAATAACCAGGCGGCCGCTGGATTCGAACCACGAACCCTCTGAAACGAGCAGCAAACGCGCTACCACGTGTACGCATGGGTGATGCGTACGCGTGGTTTTTCTTCCTTTGTTTAAGTCTGTAGGAATGTATTATCCGCATCGGGCAGCACTGGTGTAACGATTGCATCTTCATTTCCCCACGTGCAATCCTTGGGAAAATTCACATGCTGGACTTTAATACCACACACTGGGTTTCCAATTAGATTTAAAACTCAAATAATTATTGGATCTTTTTCCTCGAAAAAATGCTGTTTAATTGTTCATAATCGCTGTTTATTTGAGTTAAAAGGGCTTGGAAAAGCAGTTAAATGCATCCCGATCAATATACGCATGTGGATACATCACCATAGCAAATACTCGCACGCACATATTTTTTTAAATACATTTCAGACAGATGGAGTGATTTCTTTCAATCATACTTCACCGTGACGGTCACTTCGGGGTACGGGTGAAGCGGACAGCCTCGGCGCTTGCTTCACGCACCGTATCCGCCACCGATGTGTTAGCCGTGGCCGGGAATTGATGGCGGGGGTCACTGGGTTCAGGATTTGAGTGCACTGCGTTCGAAGGGAAGCGCAGTGGGAACGAGCGACTCGATGCTTGGCGCTCATTCACGATGTGCAAACATCCCGATGGCGGCGTGCAAGCTACCGGACCAGCCCCAACAAAGACAAAGATCCCCTGTGTAGCCTTTACGGACTATTAGGGCAGGTGCTGTCCGCGAGCACCGAAATGAAGGCCGGCACGGCACACGAGAGGGCCGGGTGGCCAACGCCACACCCGCTCACCTTGATCTCCCCATTTGGTGATGTTTACACACCACACCAGGTACCCATTTTGAGGCCGAGTCGACCTAGGGGAGGAGACCCAGGACCGGTTAAAATATTCGCCGCTGTTATTTGTCGTGAGCGGGAAATCGGGTCGCCAGTTTCGTAGTGCAGCGCGCTAACCATCATGCCACCGTTCCCCCACCCCCCACCCTACCCCACCACACACACACACACACGCGTGGTGTACTGTGCACGAACGCCACACTGCCACGTGTCCCACCACCATCGGGGAAGGGTGCCGGCTCTCAGTTCGTGAACTGCGCTGGGTGTGGACACGGCAGGCGTTCTCAAGGCGGCCTTGCCAGGCGGACCGAGTCTGCAAGTCGCAAAGCACGTGGGCTCCTCGGTTCTTTGTCACAAGGGGACTGCTGATGTTGCTTTTGCTGCTGCTGCTGCTGCTGCTGATGTCTCGGATCACTCGGGTCGCTTCCCGAAATCATGTGTGGTGTCACAGGGTCGACGGCATCCCTTGCCGAGTTGAACTTCAGAACAGTGGGGGTTTTTTTGTAAAAAAAAAAAAGTGGAAATTAAAAATTGCCAATATTTTGGATTCGGATAGCCAAATGTACCTCCCGTTACACGTTTAAAAGCGGTGTTTCGGATTGCTTGCGTTGGAAGGTTTGGCGAAGGGCACGGAGAAAGGACGGAGGCCACAGGAGTCGCGTCCGTCACTAAGTACAGGGTAACAACGATCCGGACCCCGCTGCTGATCCTGGAAGACGCGCGGGACCGGCCCAGCTTCCGAGGGGTCATAGAAACGCAACGCACACTGCTCACGAGTCGCGCCAATTCAAATGACTTATCGTGGCTTTTGGAAAACATTCCGAGACGTGGTGGTGGTGGTGGTGGTGTTTTTTGTGCAAGTAAAAAAAAACACAACCGTAATTATCCCGTCGTGAATTATTCATCGCGTTCTGTTGCAACCCCGTTCATTTTTTACAGCAATCCTCCGGCTTCCCGCTGCCTCGCATAACTTGGAACAGCACGGGGCGAATGCCCCCCCGGGGGTCAACCACAAAAGACCGGTGGCAGCTGGTGGCAAAAAAATTAACGAATGGCCCAGCCGCTGGTCAACCCGCCGCCAGCGGTCACCCTCTTTGAGAATTTCATTTTTTTCCGACGACTCGCAAACATTGGGCCCTCCCGTGTGCCCAGATGCGTCGGGCTTTTCCCCTCCACCGCGACGCGCTGGCAAGGCAGGGCACGCGCCACGGCGATTAATACAGCGATGAAGATATGCGGCCAAACAGAGCTGTTGGCGTTCGATAATTGTTTTTTTACCCTTCTATGTGGAAACAAAACTGACACCTTTTTTTTTTTACAAGGAGTCATGTTTGCATAGACCACAATACCTGCATTCATAATGCAAACAAAAAATATAACTCTGTATGCACTGTCTTTGAAGTTGATTGGTCCACACCCGAAACAGCTTTTCTTAGAGCCTCTGGTCCAACCCATGTGAGACTAGGCTCTAAGGAAAGCTGTCTCGGGTGTGGACCAATCAACTTCAAGGACAGTGCATACAGAGTTATGTTTTTGTTTGCATTATGACTGCAGGTATTGTGTTCTATGCAAACATGACTCCTTGTAAAAAAAAAAGGTGTCAGTTTTGTTGCCAGATAAAAGGGTAAAAAAACAATTATCATATTTTTTTTACTGGCAAATTAGGTTCCAATGCTGTTGGCGTTCGTCAACGGTGGTGACCGGGTGGACGAAACTCGCGGAGCGCGTGAACTCCTCCTCCTCGACTATAAGATCGTCCACCAAAGACGAGACGGGGGGGGGGGGGGGCGAGAGGGTGAGGATGAGTGAAGTCGCAGACCGAGACTACCTCGTAACAGTTGTTAGAGACAGCGGTGCACTGAGCAAAGCCAACAGTGGTAATTGTGTTTGTGTGTGTGCTGGTGGAGAGTGGTGGGGTGGGAAATCGGCCGCCCTCCCACCACCAACAGTTGAGTAACGTGAGCGAGTATTTAAATGTTTGCTTTAGTCGAACGGGCAGAAGAGTGTTCTTGGTTCTTTCGGTAAAGTCACGTAGAAGGAAAATAATAAAATAATAAAAATAAAACTATAAAATAATTCTCACGACGTTTCGGCCACAACGCAAGCAGCCGTCTTCAGGTGGAGAACAGGTCTGTCGAGAAGGCAGAAGAGAATGACTACGTGAAACGTTGAGACTTCAGACGAAGTCTTGTGAAAGAATGAGTTCTGGTCGACATTAACGCTGGTCCACGTGGGGTGAGTTACAAAGACAAACAAAATCTCCCTGTATAGCATTAACACACTTGGGGCACGTACTGCTCGCCAGCAAGCCCCTATGAAGGCCGGCACGGCACACTATGCCCGAACCGCCTTTGTCTCCCCAGTGGCGATGTTTTTACACACCGCATCAGGTGCTCATTTGAGGCTGAGTCGACTTAGGGGAGGCCCAGTACTGATTCAGATAATCGCCACTGGTGTTGGCCGTGCGCGGTGGTGTATCAGCCAGTCATCTCGGTCAGGTAGTGCATCAGCCAGTCATCTCAGGTGGTGCATCAGCCAGTCATCTCAGGTAGTGCATCAGCCAGTCATCTCAGTCAGATAGTGCATCAACCAGTCATCTCGGTCAGGTGGTGCATCAGCCAGTCATCTCAGGTGGTGCATCAGCCAGTCATCTCAGGTGGTGCATCAGTCAGTCATCTCAGGTGGTACATCAGCCAGTCATCTCAGGTAGTGCATCAACCAGTCATCTCAGTCAGGTAGTGCATCAGTCAGTCAACTCAGGTAGTGCATCAGCCAGTCAACTCAGGTAGTGCATCAGCCAGTCAACTCAGGTAGTGCATCAACCAGTCATCTCAGTCAGGTAGTGCATCAGCCAGTCATCTCAGGTAGTGCATCAACCAGTCATCTCAGTCAGGTAGTGCATTAGTCAGTCATCTCAGGTGGTACATCAGCCAGTCATCTCAGGTAGTGCATCAACCAGTCATCTCAGTCAGGTAGTGCATCAGTCAGTCATCTCAGGTAGTACATCAGCCAGTCATCTCAGGTAGTGCATCAACCAGTCATCTCAGTCAGGTAGTGCATCAGTCAGTCAACTCAGGTAGTGCATCAGCCATTCATCTCAGGTAGTGCATCAGCCAGTCAACTCTGTCAGCCGTTCCAACTGCAAACGTAAACGTTGCCAGCACTAGGTTGCCGTGTGTTTAAAGCGGCTTAATTTAGACGCGTTTCTTTAAATGCCTGAGAACCAAAATGTGTTGTTGTTTTACAATCCTTGGAAGCACGAGGAAGGGACACATTTCAAAATGACAGCCGGTGAGAAAATGTAGATTATAAATATAGATTGATTTATTTAGTTGTGACCATTTGGGTTCATGGACCTGCATCGTTTGAGAGTTCCTCGGCAGAATTCGGTCCCCCGAGCGAGATCAGTGGACGAACAAACACAACACGAGCGACGGATTTGGAGGACTGCTTGGGCAATGGGCCAAGCGTGACCACAACAACAACAGCAGCAACAACAGCTGCAACAACAGCAGCAACAAGAGCACCAGCAACAACAACAGTAACAGCGACGACAACAACAGTAATAGCAGCAGCAACGACAGTAACAACCCTGCCTGTACGGGCTGTCGGCTGTCTGGGCTGTCTGTCTGGGCTGTCTGGGATGTCTAGTCTGGGCTGTCTGGGCTGTCTGTCTGGGCTGTCTGGGCCTTTAAGAATGGCCTCGAATCCGACTCGCTGGGGTTGATATGGTGTAGGCGCGTGGGTAGAAGGATGACAACCAGTGGGTTGTTTCCTACTATCCTCTTCTGTGTCAAGATCTTTGAGGCCCACATTAATGTGGAATTCTGTGGAAGCCATCAAATACGTTTGCAAATACACCAACAAAAGATATGACATGGCTGTGTTTGCCTTACAAAAAGGGGAATATGTGGATGAAGTTAAACTTTTTGTCAAAGGAAGATACATCAATCTTGATTTGAAGCTTTCGTGACTGCAGGAATCTTAATTGACTGTGATGTTTCCATCCTACCTGCCTATGTCAGCTGTTATTTCCGACTCTGTGTCTCTCTCTCTCTCTATGCCTCTCTCTTAGATGCTCACATGTCCTCTGGATTGTGCTTTCATGCCTTTGGATTGCACCACTCTTCGTTCCTACATTAACATGCTAATCTCTCACATTAACATAGCCACTTCCGTGCCCTCGTTGAGGAGGCCGCTCTCCTCCTATCTTACAGTTACATGCCAATTTCTCACATCAACATCTCTATCCCCGCCCACTTCTGTATGACCCTTGGGCTACACCCATTTCAAACCTTTTTAAACAATCTGCCTCAGCAGCAGACCATGCTTTCCCACCTGATGACGGACGCTTGTGTTGCGCCCGAAACGTCGTGATTTATTTCATTTTATACCTACGTGACTTTACCGAAGATACATCATCAGCAATGAGGCCATTTGGAGAATTATTGACTTTCCCATCCATGAGTGTTTCTCCACAGTGGTCTATTTGGCAGTTCACCTCGAAAATGGTCAACGCATCTACTTCACTGCAGGAAATGCCCAAGAACAGGCCTTGGCTGCACAAGATACAACCATTATGGCGTTTGCTGCCAACCTGCTCTATCATAAAGTTCCTTCCAACTATACCTGGACTGCTAAAAATATATATACATGACGTGCTGGTAATGGTGAATCTGATGCCTTAGGAAGAGTCTACACAGTTCATCCGAACAATCAAGAGTGGTACTTCCTGCGAATGCTTCTCCATGTTGTCAAAGGGCCTAAATCTTTCCAAGACCTAAGAACAGTGGAATGACTTGTCTGTCAAGCATACAGGGAAGCTTGCGATCTTCGTGAAATCTTGAAAATGATCAGCATCTTCATGAAGCTATGACAGAAGCTTCTGTTAGTCAGTCCCCTTCTCAACCGAGATTGTTCTTCTGCATAATTCCTCAAGTTTGCACCCCATCTAACCCCATGGGACTCTGGGAAAAAAATACAAGGAAGGCATGATTGAGGACATCCTCCACAGAGCTCAATGGGAAAATCCCAACCTTGAGGTGAACTTTTCTGATGTCATCTTTAACCAGGCCCTCATCCTCCTTGAAGACAAGCTTCACTCCGTTGGTGGAAAAGACCTCAAGTCTATCAGACTACCAATACCCTCCAGGGACAACCAGCATGCCCTTGCCCAAGAGATCCTACGTGAAATGTCCGATGATGGTTTAGAGCTTCTTAACTTTATTGAGGAAACTGAACCAAAGCTGATGGATGCACAGAGAGAAGCCTACACGAAAATTTTGGAAGACATCGAGTCTAAAAATGGAGGCATATTTTTTCCTTGATGCACTTGGTGGTACTGGGAAGACATTTGTTCTGAACCTGCTCCTGGATAAGGTTCGCCAGAGGGAGAAAATTGCTCTGGCTGTGGCATCATCAGGCGAGTGCAGCAACTCTGCTTACTGAAGGAAGAACTTCCCATGCCATATTCAATCTTCCATTGCACCTATCCCGACAAGAATCACCTGTTTGCGATATTTCAAAGGGAACTGCCCTTGCGCGAGTACTGGTTAATTGTGAATTCATAGTGTGGGATGAATGCACCATGTCCCACAATGGAGCATTTGAGGCTGTCAACACAACTTTGCAGGACCTTCGGGACAATTCCAGGATAATGGGTGGTGTAACTTTTCTCATGGCTGGTGACTTCTGGCAGACCTTACCTGTAGTACTTCGAGGAATCAAAGCTGATGAGTTAAATGCTTGTATTGAGTCACCATTCCTCTGGAGACACGTGATGAAACTGAAGCTAACTACAAACATGCACGTGTGTCTCCATGAAGACCAAGAGGCAGGACACTTTGCTGCAGCTCTTCTTGATATTGGAAATGGCAGTATTCTTGCCGAAGGTACAGATGGACTTATCACCATATCTAAAGGCATGTCCCGTCTGTGTTTTGTAAAGTACCTTGCTAAAGGCATTAAGTAAATATGAACTAAAATATAATACAGTTATTTCTGTTTTATATTCTTAGGTTTTTTCGGTAAAGTCACGTAGTTAAAAAATTAAAATTAATAAAAGTAAAATAAAAAATTTAAATAAAATAAAAATCACGACGTTTCGGAGGCAACACAAGCTTCCGTCTTCAGGTGGAACCGTCACAGCACGCTTGCTGTATCATTTACTTGATACATCATTTACTTGATACAGCAAGCGTGATGTGACGGTTCCACCTGAAGACGGAAGCTTGTGTTGCCTCCGAAACGTCGTGATTTTTATTTTATTTTTATTTTACTTTTATTAATTTTAATTTTTATCTACGTGACTTTACCGAAAAAAACCTAAGAATATGAATCCTTGCAGTCACGAAAGCTTCAAATCTAGAATTTCTGTTTTAGTCTTCTTCTTGCGTATGGCGTATGTTCGGGGAGCTAATTATCAATGCCGAGGTCTGCTAGCAACGACAGGGTAGTCCTGCTCTTCATCCACTGAAGAAACGCAGATCCACAGCGGTGTATTATGTGGTCCATCGTTCGGGTTCTATGGTCACAGTTGCATTGCGGTTTTAGTCTTGAAGTTAATATTGTATTCTTCTACAAACATAACATTCATGCACAAACACTTTTTATTATTTGTGTATATGTTTTTTTTAAGAAGCCAAGTTTTGAAATATATGTTTTTTCCCGGTTACTTCCTGCGAGTAAAGTTTGGGGGGCTTTGCCCCCCCCCCCGTGCCCCCCCCCACTCCAAACTCCGCCTATGCTGTCAACCCACTGCTGGATGAGAGTTTAACGCTACCGTCATAGGGAGTTCCACTCCAGCCACCCCCCCCCAACGTGCCCCCACCCCCGCCTCGTGCCCCCCTAAGCCCCCACCTACGTGAAGGCTGGGGATGTCAACAGGCTAACAGCTTCCACGTGACACTCCCTTCACTGGGCCCCCCCTCCCCGCCCGCCTCTAAGCCAAAGCCACAAAACCTCTTGCAGGCATTGATCCAAAATTAACGTTTTGTGGCAGACGCTAACAATGATTTCCTTTCAGCGTTGTATCTCTAGTTCGCAGATTATGTATGAAAGCAGCCTCAGCAGTGGTAGCTGTTTATGCGAAAAGTGTAGTTTCGCTGGAAGAGAAACAGAGAATGTGTTATGAAGCCTGTAAGATGTCTGAAAATGCATCGGTGTTTGTTTTAATAGTTTTAGCTGTTTGCACATAGTCGCTTTAAGATGTTTTCTTGTTCATGTTTTGGTTTTTTTGTTTGTTGCGGTTGCACCCAATTCAAGAGCCGAATGGCTCACAGGGCAAAACCTAATAAATGAAACTTGAAACTTGTCTTATGAATAGACTCGCTCCTGCCATAGGAACGTGGAAGGCGCACTACTGGTGCAGGGCTGTAAGAGGAAGTGTCTGAATGTTGCTTTGAGCGCCACTAGAGATCACTGATCTGATTGACTTGAAAACAAAACGACACTAAACTTTTAATTTTTTTAATTTGACCAAGTGTAAGGTCCAACTGAGCTATGTAGCTCTTTTTCAGAATCGACCTGGCTATCACTAAATGATAGCTTAACGAAGTGGCTCATCGTTTGGAAATGTGTAGCAGATAAATTCTCTAAATCGGTGGTTCTTCACCTGGGGTGCACCGTACTCCCTGGCGGTGCGAGATGCCCTTTCTGGGGGTGCGAGGCATGGCCAGATGTTTTTTTTAGAAGGTAAATAATCGAAACACAAACTAAGCACGGACACGTAAGTACACCTACTTTAATAATAATAATAGGGGGTTTCCACTTTTTTTCTGGCAACAAAATTGAAATCTTTTTACAGGATTCATGTCTGCATTAACCACAATACATGCAGTCAAATGCAAACAAAAACACACTACGATAATACAGTATATTGGCATTGTCCTTGAAACTGATTGGTCCACACCAAGGGACGGCTTTCTTTTGAGCCTCGATCCAATCGGTGCTCGACCAGAGGACGCCAATTGACTGCAAGTATTGTGGTTAATGCAGACATGAATCCTGTAAAAAGGTTTCAGTTTTGTTGCCAGAAAAAATGAGAAAACCCCTATTATTATATGTTGGTACTGGCAAAGGAGGTCTAATGATACAACTACTTTGTTTCATCAAACCCCACGTATTCATTAACATTGTACAAAGGGGTGCAAGGCTGCAGTAATGGTCAAGAACCACTACTCTAGATGCTGTGATGTTGATTCTAAATGTGGAGGGGAAAACCGGAAGACTTGGAGAAAAACCCACACGACCACGGGGAGATCGAGGCACGCACGCAAACTCCAAATATACAGGAATCAAGGTCAGAATTTAACCCACGACCTCCTGCATACCAGGCGAGGGAGTTAACATCTCGCTTCCACGGCGAATACGTGACAGGGCCTTGCACTCCGTGGCAGTGTTAATGTGCGTGGCCAGTGGTGTGACATTGACGTAACGCAAGCCCTCCGCTGGCTGTGACAAAATTAATAAGCGGACAACGATCTCCTTCACATGGCCGTGTCCTTCTGCACAACACAATACAAGTGTTACATTTCAATTTAAAGCTTTCGTGACTGCAGGGATTTATCTTCTTGGTTCTTTCGGTAAAGTCACGTAGAAGGGAAATAATAAAATAATAAAATAAGACAGCGTCTGAATGAAGACGCTGTCTCCCCGACAGATCTGCTCTTCACCTGAAGACGGGCTACTTGCGTTGTGGCCGAAACGTGGTGAGAATTATTTTATTATGTTTTATTTTATTATTTTATTATTTCCATTCTACGTGACTTTACCGAAAGAACCAAGAAGATGAATACAAGTGTTTATTACATAACCCGTGAGTCTCGCGGCCAGTGTGTGTCTCATGAGCCAAGTCTGGGGGCTCGGGCACTGCCGCCAACGTCAGAATTCGTCGAGCAATACTCTCCGTCGCCGTCCCCGCTAATCGACCGATCGATCGATCGATTATCGGGGACGACTGGCCCAAGCCGCTGATCTCGTCAAGGAGTGTAAACCATCGATCACGCGAACTCCGGTCATCCTCGCAGTAGCAGCAGCAGCAGCGGCGGCTTTTAGCACTTAATCGAACAAATGTGGTGGTTACCGCATCGCGTGGCGCTTTCGGACGCGCCTCTGCGGCCGTCTGGAACGCTCTTCCGATATTAGTAAGCGGCTGGAGATATGCACTTTTAAATCTACATTGAAAACGAATTTCTTAAGAAACAATTTTTTTGTGTTTAGGTTGTAGTCCTTGCCCGGCACATCCGATTAGCACGGTTGGCTACGTACGGTACGAAAGAAGTTCAACGTACACACACACACACGAAACTTCATATATTCATCATCCCCACCCTAAAAAATAACCAACCCCCCCCCACCCCGATTCTAAAATAGCAGAAGCAACAACAACAACAGCAGCAACTAAACCCAGACACAAACTCAAAACATGTGGTGGCTCTTCAGAGGTTGTTGTGGTTGTGCGGGCATAGGATTGGAATTCCGAGCACGAGTTTGTAGTGAAAGTGGTGGTGGGGGGATGATGATGAAGGCCTGGAGGGAGGTGGGAGGAATTGTGCGACACAGGATCCACGCACGTGACACAAAGCGCTGCGGTGCAGTGATGATCATCAAAGAAGAAAACATGAATCGGGCTATTTGACCAATTTATTATTGGTTCAATTGCTCGACGTGGCCGTGTTTGCATTTGTTTAACAAGCGTTTGAGACCAGGATAATAATGATGATAAGAAGAGGAATCATAATTTCAACGTGTAACAACGCCGCACCGTGTTCGCACACTTTCGTAGAGAGACAGATCGACTCACGGGGTGCGAGGAGGAACCAGAGCCAAGCGGGGAATACAGCGGCCAGGTAGTGAGCTGATGCTGCCAACGATTCCCCTAAGGTCTGCGGTCCTCTATATATGAAGTTGTAATCAGCCAATTCACGAGGGTTTTCTTGTGGAAGGAAACCGCACACATTACACGCAAAGTGCTTGCCGCAAATGAACCACAGTACCTCGCTGATTTCGTCAAGGAGCTATAAACCATCATCACGCGAACTCCGCTCATCCTCGCAGCCATCAAACACCGCATCGAACGGCGCTTTCAAACGCGCTTCCGCGGCCGTCTGGAACGCTCTTCCTTCCGATATTAGTAAGCCGCTGGAGCTATGCAGTTTTTAATCGACATTTAAAACTAATTTCTTAAGAACTGCTTTTTTGTGTTTAATTTGTTGTCCTTGCCAGGCACCTCCGATTCGCACGGTTGGCTCTGTACGGTGTGAAAGAAGTTCAACATACATACACACATACACAACAACAGCCGCCATTCGCCACT
Source organism: Lethenteron reissneri (assembly GCF_015708825.2). Taxonomy (NCBI): domain Eukaryota; kingdom Metazoa; phylum Chordata; class Hyperoartia; order Petromyzontiformes; family Petromyzontidae; genus Lethenteron; species Lethenteron reissneri. Next base: position 7,453,662 of record NC_083834.1, read on the forward strand.
AAGTGGCGGTGATGTCACCACGGTGCTTGTGCCAGGCTATGTGCACGTTGAAGCCACGTGAAGTGTCGAACGCCCACTGGCAGGAGGTCACGGGGCAGACCCAGGTGCCACGGGTCGACTGACTGAGATGATTGGTTGATGCACCACCTGTGCTACCTACTGTACCAACTTGCTGTGCTTTAGCCACCCGGCGCTCCGCTCGTTGTTGTGAGCGTCGCTTCTCCACCGTCCGTTGTTGTTGGAGGGCGACTGCCTCCAACTGCCCAGTAGCATCCTTCACGAGCCTCTTCCACAGAGGCCGATCTTGACACCGCTGGTACCAGTCTTAGGCAAGTCCACTCAACTCCACATCCTCCTGTACCACATCACTCCATCTCTTCTCCAGCCCGTGCCGCGACCGTTTAGCCCCCTCTATCCGGCCAAACAAAAGCTGTTTAGGCATGCGGTGGCTGGGCATGTGGGCTACATGACCCAGCCAATGCAGCCTTGCCTGTCGGAGGAGCTCACCGATGGGACTTTGTCCAGGTCTTTCAAAGATTTGTGAGCTCGTCACACAATCCAGCCTGGTTACATCCAGGATGGATCGTAGGCAGGCCAGCCTAAATGTTTCTAACCGGCGAAGATGTTCCATTAGGGGGGTCTACGTTTCGCAAGCGTAGAGAAAGGAGGGAATGACTGTGGCTGAGAAGACCTGAAGCTTCATGTGGAGCGACAGACCAGGTAGCTTCCACACAGCGTTACGCAACTGATGAAAAGATATTGCCGTTCGACTGATTCGAAGTGAGACCTGTGCTGTCAAACCGGAGCCGCTCATAAGCACACTGCCCAGGTATGGGAAGCTCTCCACTCTCTCCACAACTGCCCCATCACCAATTTGGAGTTGTGGGGGTGGAGTGTCCGATGGTACAAAATACCCAGGCAGGTGCTTAGTTGTGGTGGGGCTGATGGTAAGGCCCCTTAGTGGCAAGCTCCAGGTTCAGCACCAGCGCCTCCAACTCCTCCTCTGAATGAGCAGTAATTACCAGATCATCGGCATACATAACATGGTTGACCAATAGGGAGCCATCCCTTGACCGCACCAAGGCATCGATCAGCCTCCCATTGTATGCGTACCAGATGTTAATTCCTCTGGTACAGCAATCGAAGGCTTCACAAACTACGTGGTCCAAATAGATGTGAAATAATGTGGGAACCAGAGGACATCCCTGTTTCTGGAGGAACCCCGAGGGCAAGAATTTCATTTTTTGGCTCCCAAAAAGGAGTTTGGCCAGGAGACGTCATAGACGCCTGTCCCCCCGGGCCTTCGACACAAGCTTCGTTAGAATTTTTCCCGTGGTAATGTGGTAATTTATTTGGAGGTGGAGGGGTTACCAGCCACTCGCACCCATCCAGAGCCCCCATTTGGCCGCTGTGGTGGCTACAAACGCCATGAGGGGAATGGCCAATCTAAATTGGCCCTCCCCCCACAGCACTGCTCACCAAAGCGTTGCCGTCCGGCACCAACACACACACACACATGCGAAGCACACGGAGAAATGGAACGCAACATTCTCTATCCCACGCAGATGGAACAGATGGTGGTGCACAGCTGTTGCTATACCGCCTTCTCCTGGCGAGCCAGGGTACAGCTCCTCCTCATGTTCAAGAGGTGCCTGGAGTCACCTGAACGGCACAAAAGGGATAAAAACAAACCAGCGAGAGTAAGAAAAGAAATCACTAAATCACAGCGGAGCAACTGGGTTGGTTACGGGAGGAATCAAAATGACTGCACAAGGGATATGGATCAATATTACATCGGATAAGATGTCCTGTAGCATACGTTGTTGGTTTGGGCCATGTCACCGTACTCTGAATACATTGATAGTACAATCAACAGATGCAAAATGTTCGTTGATAACGTTGTGCGTGGCCTGAAAATAAAAATATATATACAATAGGCGACTTTTGGGGCGATGGTCCTTCTCCATAAATATTAAAATTAAGCGAGGCAAAATATGACACAATTAAGGCAGGTTTTAATTGCGCTCTTGAGTCGACAGAACTAGGCTATACGTTTGAAATACGGATGCAGCGATGGATAAATATTGCGTGCGGGCCGTTTGTGAACGTGGGAGCGTGCGATGCACGCCACGAAGTTGCGGGCCACGGCTGAATAGCTTCGCCCCCCCTCCCCCAGGTGGTGGTTGGTGCCTGAAGGTGAAGAAGATCGAGAGATTTCGATTTAAAGCTTTCGCGACTGCAGGGATTCATCTTCTTGGTTCTTTCGGTAAAGTCACGTAGAAGGGAAATAATAAAATAATAAAAATAAAACATAATAAAATAATTCTCACGACGTTTCGGCTACAACGCAAGCAGCCGTCCTCAGGTGAAGAATGAAACGCTGTTTTATTATTATGTTTTATTGTTATTATTGTATTATTTCCCTTCTACGTGACTTTACCGAAAGAACCAAAAAGAAGGATCGAGAGATGATGCGACAGGCGATCCCAAGCCGCGCCGTGCGTGGAGAGGAGGAGAGTGGTAGGAGGGTCAGTGCTGTTGAGTTCACATCCCACGTTTGTCTCTCTGCCTACCTCCCCGTTGAGTAATTCCATACCCCCAACCCACCCCCATCCCACCCACCCCCCCAAAAAAAAAAGTCGAATTAAACTTTGCGACGTTGCAAAAGGGTGGTGGAAGTTGTTCGTCCACCGCAATATGGACCCTGGTGACCCCAGTTGGATTTCCGGCCACGGCTACCATCGCCAGGGGGTAAACTTGGCGACCCGCCCGTGCTGGACATTCCGTGCGTGAGAAAAAGCTTTAATAGCTCGTCGAATTCCTCCCGCAGTCTAAATAAAGATTCAGAGTCGGTGGCGAGTGAGCGTCAACCCTGCGTGATTCGTCAACCAGCAACTGGCACACGAGCGCGGTGGTGAAGTATTGTCAATTCTAGATTTGAAGCTTTCGTGACTGCAAGGATTCATATTCTTAGGTTTTTTCGGTAAAGTCACGTAGGGTAAAAAAAATTCAAAATTATTCAAAGTAAAATAAAAATAAAATAAAAATCACGACGTTTCGGAGGCAACACAATCTTCCGTAATCAATTTACTTAAGTAAATTTACTTAAGTAAAAAAAGACGGATGCCTGTGTTGCCTCCGAAACGTCGTGATTTTTATTTTCTTTTACTTTTATTAATTTTGAATTTTTTTTACCTACGTGACTTTACCGAAAAAACCTAAGAAGTATGGTCGAGACAACTCCTATGATTCTATTCAGTGTGGGGAGGTTCTCGTCCAATTGTGTGTTCCCGCAGGACTGTTCACTACAAAAAGTAAAATTTCATTTTATATTACGTCATCCATGCTAACAGCGTGCCAATAACGCCGGACATTCATTATACGAGGACCAAATCCCATATATATAGCCACCGACAACCACCAAGCGAATGAAAACCCACGACTACCAAGCGAATAAAACCCTACTACTACCAAGCGAATGAAAACCCTACTACTGCCAAGCGAATAAAACCCTACTACTACCAAGCGAATAAAACCCTACTACTGCCAAGCGAATAAAACCCTACTACTACCAAGCGAATAAAACCCTACTACTACCAAGCGAATAAAACCCTACTACTACCAAGCGAATAAAACCCCACTACTACCAAGCGAATAAAACCCTACTACTACCAAGCGAATGAAAACCCTACTACTGCCAAGCCAATGAAAACCATACTACTAAGTAAATGAAAACCCTATTATTACAAAGTGAATGAAAACCCTATTACTGCCAAGCCAATGAAAACCATACTACCAAGTGAATGAAAACCCTACTGCTACCAAGCGAATCAAAACCCACTACTACCAAGCAAAATCCAAAATTAACAAACAAATTCAGGAACGGCACCAACGCAAAGAGCAAACAAAGCACTGAGTCCATGAGGTCTCCTACACATGCCAGACCACAATCACAAACTCCCCAACCAAGGCACGAAACATTCACAAGAGGGGCGGGTGATGGAGCGGGCAAAAAGTTACTAACTCCCTTACATCTCCATTTAGATAAATGGCAAAGTTGTGATTATGTGTGTCCGTTCAAAATGTTTTAAGTACTTCCCGACATGCAACAAACTTGAAATTTGCCACGTGGGTACTTTCCAGATTGTACACCATGCAGAAATTATTAAAATACACTTTTGTGTTTTTTTTGGGTGCGGGAGCTCAATAATGCATATATTTTTTGCACGGCAAGTGAGCTGTGACGTCACATCTTTGTCATGTGACCCACCTAGCCCCACCCAGCCCCTCCCTGCATGACGGACGGACGGACACAATAACCCCCTGTGGGCTGATGTAACCAGGAGGTTCCTACCAGTATTACTATTTACATGCGGAATCACTATCGTGTGGTGGCTCACACGCGTTGATTATTATTATTTATATTATTCTGCTGCTATAAATATCCAAATGATTGGGGCACATTTTGTTGAGCTATCATTTGTGGCCAGGTCGCTTCTGAAAAATAAATGAATGTCTCAGTGGGCGTTGCCTGGTACGATGGGAATGGTTGAGTGTTGTGTGTGTTTGTGTTTGGGTGATTTGCTTACCTTTCTTGTATTTTACACTACGATCGTGTTTGTTGTAACGTTCTTACGCCGTGCCCCTTACTGGACATCTTGCGAGAAAGAGCTTTACAGCTCTTCGGATTCCTCGTGCAGCACAAATAAATATTCTCATTCTGGAATTGGTCGAGGCTGAGCGACCCATCTGCCAGCAGAGCTGTGTGGATGGAGCGACGGGGGGAGAGAGTGGAGGGGTGGGGGAGGGGGGAGTGGAGGGGTGGGGGAGGGGGTGGGGGGAGTGGAGGGGGTGGGGGAGGGGTGGGGGGGAGTGGAGGGGATGGAGGGGTGAGGGAGTGGAGGGGGAGTTGAGGGGGTGGGGAGGGTGGAGGGAGTGGAGGGTGGAGGGGGGGGGAAGTGGAGGGAGTGGAGGGGTGCGGGAGGGGGTGGGGTGGAATGGAGGGGGGAGTGGGGGGAGTGGAGGGAGTGGAGAGGGTGAGGGAGTGGAGGGTGGACGGGGTGGGGGGGGTGGAGGGAGTGGGGAGGGTGGAGGGAGTGGAGAGGGTGAGGGAGTGGAGGAAGTGGAGGGGGTGGGGGTGGAGGGGGTGGAGGGGGTGAAGGGTGGAGGGGGGTGGAGGGAGTGGGGAGAGTGGAGGGAGTGGAGGGGGTGGGGGGGGGGTAGAGGGGGTGGAGGAAGTGGAGGGGGTGGGGAGGGTGGAGGGAGTGGAGGGGGTGGGGAGGGTGGAGGTGGTGGAGGGAGTGGAGGTGGTGGAGGGGGGAGGTCGCGTGAGAGATGTTCCCCCGTAACTCGTGCCCACACGCCCTCTCCTCCACCAATACCCCCGCCATTCGCCACTAGGTGAATGTGACGTCACCACGGCGACTGTGCCAGGCCAGGTGCACTTTCAAGCAGGTCACGTGAAGTGTCGAAGGCTCGTCGACAGGAGACTCGGGACAGACCTGACAGGTGCCATGGGTTGGCTGACTGAGATGACCGATAGATCCGTAGATGCACCACCAGCTGTACCCCCCACTGTGCCAGGCTAGGTGCAGGAGGACTCGGGACAGACCGGGCAGGTGCCATGGGTTGGCTGACTGAGATGACCGGTAGATCCGTAGATGCACCACCAGCTGGACCCCCCACTGTGCCAGGCTAGGTGCAGGAGGACTCGGTACAGACCCGGCAGGTGCCATGGGTTGGCTGACTGAGATGACCGGTAGATCTGTAGATGCACCACCAGCGGTACCCCCCACTGTGCCAGGCTAGGTGCAGAAGGACTCGGTACAGACCCGGCAGGTGCCATGGGTTGGCTGACTGAGATGACCGGTAGATCCGTAGATGCACCACCAGCTGTACCCCCCACTGTGCCAACTCCTCCACATTTTACGATAATGGTAGCAGTAATAATAATGATGGTATTCATAACGCGTGTAATATTTCACGGACGTACCAACGACCGGCAGCTTGTATTGGAGTTTTTTCTTGCTCTAAAAACAGATTAAGGATTTAAAAAAAAACGACACAAACACAGGGTGCCTTCAACATGTTACAATGGACGGGGTTTTACTGGTAGGAACTTCCTGGTTACACCAGCCCACAGGGGATTATTGTGTCCGTCCGTCGTGCAGGGAGGGGCTGGGTGGGGAGGGGCTCTGTGGGGCTGGGTGGGGAGGGGCTGGTCACCCCGTGGTGCCCTTATACAACTCAACGTTTAACCTACTCACGCCGGCTTGTGCCCGCGCTCACAGTCGGCCATATTTGCAGAATACACCACGCCGCCGTTGACCCTGGCCATTGACCGAGCAACCCAACGTTCCTACCAGCTCCCTCCGCAGGAATGTGTTTAAGCTTCTGTGCACCCCCACTAAGCGGCCCGTTGTTGCCTTCAGCTCGCACGATAGAACAACGACAACAACAACAACGCAAACCACGAGAGGAGCGGGAAGCATGGGGAAGGTCAACAAATCGTGGACATCTGTAAAAAAGAGCTTCACAGCTCATCGGATTCCAACAGCATAAATAAATATTCTGATTCTGATCCCCTAGGTCGACTCAGCGTCAAATTGAATACTTGCTGCGGTGTGTAAACAGAGACAGCTTGGCGTGGTGCCTGGCCACACCACCCCGCCCGGTGTGTCGTGCCCGGCCTGCCTGGGTGCCTGTTCAAGGCTAACGCGGTGGGGGGGCGGGGGTGATCTTTACCTTTGTTTGCAGACGCGGCGTGCCAAGCCATTATTGGGCCATGAATGTTGGGCGGCCGGCCAAAGAGCGAGTTGACAGAACTCACGTGAATGACAAAGCTGTCAACCCGCACGGTTTAAACGTCGTGTTCTTGTACAGGGGGAATTGGGTTTTCAGGGCCATACAGCGAAAAGCCGTTTCAATCGGGGCAAAAACATGTTTTGTCTATTTGTTTGTGTTTTCTCCTTTGTGATGGGAATTTGTAGGATGAACGTTGAGATTTAAAAGGGGTACGAGGTGACTGCTAAGGTTTGAATTGGTCTGTAATAACTGATAAGGGTTTCATCTTCCTGGTTCTTTCAGTAAAGTCACGTAGAATGGAAATAATAAAATAATAAAAAGAAAACATTACAAAATAATTCTCACGACGTTTCGGCCACAACGCAAGCAGCCGTCCTAAGACAGAGTCGACAGACCTGTTCTTCACCTGAGGACGGCTGCTTGCGTTGTGGCCGAAACGTCGTGAGAATTATTTTATTGTTTTCTTTTTATTATTTTATTATTTCCATTCTACGTGACTTTACCGAAAGAACCAAGAAGATGAATCCCTGCAGTGACGAAAGCTTTAAATCGAAATTTAACTGATAAGGGGTTGACAGGTTTGTGGATGGGACCTCTTGCCCCTGTTTCATAGACTGCACAGCGTTTACCACAGCGTTTCTTTATCTGTAAACCTGCATTCGGACTGCTTTGGTCGATATTGCATTGAAGCATGCCCCGACGATTAGCGTGGTTGGCTACGTACGGCGCGAAAGAAGTTCAACACACACACTGCACTCACACTTCTGATTGGCACCAGAGACAGCTTTCTTTAAGAATGTAAAGGCAATGCTTCACATTATTATCAGAGCATGTTTTTTTTAAAGGTTACCTACCACAAGTAACAGTGCGTGATTAACGCAGTACTTTATTTCCTTGCAAAAGGTTTGGTGTGTGACCGTCTAAACGCGTCCGGTTTTATTTGCCAGAAAGGGTTAAAACCTCCAGATAAACCAGAGGTGGGGAACCTTTTTTCTGCCAAGGGCCATTTGGATCTTTGTAACATCATTCGCGGGCCATACAAAATGATCAACTTAAAAATTAGCCTGTTATATTTGGTCAAACATTTAATTAACTCGCCCCTAATGCGATGGCTGGAACTGCTTCTCTTTGGTGAGGCGTGTGATGTTAGCTGGTATTGATGATGTTGATGTTGCTACTCGCAACTGATTTTACAGGTTTGCTCCGAGATTTATTGAATTTCGAGTCCTGCCTGCGGTTGCCTTGGCAGGGCCAGACCTAAATGATTTCGCGGGCCTTATAGGGCCCGTGGGCCGGACGTTCCCCACCCCTGGTCTATGGGCAGTATGTGTGTTGAACTTCTTTCGCACTCTACGTAGCCAACCGTGCTAATCGGAGGTGCCGGAAAAGGCCAACAACCTAAACACAAAAAACTGTTCTAAAGAAATTCGTTTGTGAATCTACATGATTTAAAATGCATATCTCCGAGTGGCGTCAAACGGTTGCAGAAGCGAATCTGAAAGCGCCACACGATGATTTTCTCAGTTTTCATTCAGTTTTCATGTATTAGGTGTAGCCCTGTGAGCCATTCGGCTCTTGAATCGGGTGCAACCGCAACAAACAAACAACACGAACAAGAAAACATCTTAAAGTGATTATGCGCAAAATGAAAAATCCAGGAAAAAACTTGAAAGTCTTTCAGATGGCTGAGCCAAAAGCTGCTGCTGCTGCTTCTGCTGCTGCTGCTTCTGCTGCTGCTGCTTCTGCCGCTGCTGCTTCTGCTGCTTCTGCTGCTGCTGCTGCTTCTGCTGCTGCTACTGCTGCTGCTTCTGCTGCTGCTGCTTCTGCTGCTGCTGCTTCTGCTGCTGCTGCTGCTTCTGCTGCTGCTGCTGCTTCTGCTGCTGCTGCTTCTGCTGCTGCTGCGACTGCAGCTTCTGCTGCTACTGCTTCTGCTGCTGCTGCTTCTGCTGCTGCTGCTTCTGCTGCTGCTGCTGCTTCTGCTGCTACTGCTTCTGCTGCTGCTTCTGCTGCTGCTTCTTCTGCTGCTGCTGCTGCTTCTGCTGCTGCTGCTTCTGCTGCTGCTGCTGCTTCTGCTGCTGCTTCTGCTGCTGCTGCTGCTTCTGCTGCTGCTGCTGCTGCTTCTGCTGCTGCTGCTGCTGCTTCTGCTGCTGCTTCTGCTGCTGCTGCTGCTTCTGCTGCTGCTGCTGCTTCTGCTGCTGCTGCTGCTTCTGCTGCTGCTGCTTCTGCTGCTTCTGCTGCTGCTGCTGCTTCTGCTGCTGCTGCTGCTCTGCTGCTGCTGCTGCTTCTGCTGCTGCTGCTGCTGCTTCTGCTGCTGCTGCTTCTGCTGCTGCTGCTGCTGCTTCTGCTGCTGCTGCTGCTGCTGCTGCTGCTGCTGCTGCTGCTGCTGCTGCTTCTGCTGCTGCTGCTGCTTCTGCTGCTGCTTCTGCTGCTTCTGCTGCTGCTGCTGCTTCTGCTGCTTCTGCTGCTGCTTCTGCTGCTGCTGCTGCTTCTGCTGCTGCTGTTGCTGCTGCTGCTGCTTCTGCTGCTTCTGCTTCTGCTGCTTCTGCTGCTGCTGCTTCTGCTGCTTCTGCTGCTGCTGCTGCTGCTTCTGCTGCTTCTGCTGCTGCTGCTTCTGCTGCTTCTGCTGCTGCTGCTTCTGCTGCTGCTGCTTCTGCTACTGCGAGAATGTCCGGAGCTCGCGTGATGATGGTGTATGGCTCCTTGACGAGAGTCCATGGAACCTTCCGGAAAAGATTGTGGGAAGAGAATGAAGGGTAGGGATAGAAGGGATCCCGGCAGGGCAGGATGATTCTCGTAGCACAAGTAGCTACAGATGATTCTACGGGCCCCGCACTTTCTAGGGCCCCGCGCGAAATGCTTTCAAGCTATTTAATTCAAGTTCAGTGATTCTGCACTTGCTCTATTACTTATAGTACTATATCCCCTTCAACTTGTATGAACGACTGGATTTTTAAGTCTAGATTTGAAGCTTTCGTGACTGCAAGGATTCATATTCTTGGGTTTTTTCGGTAAAATCACGTAGGTAAAAAATTAAAATTAAAATTAATAAAAGTAAAATAAAATAAAAATCACGAAGCTTGTGTTGCCTCCGAAACGTCGTGATTTTTAATTTATTTTTATTTTACTTTTATTAATTTTTTACCTACGTGACTTTACCGAAAAAACCTAAGAATATGGATGCTTAAGGTTAGCGATTTGTCGTATAATCTGTCTGTATAGCAAATGACAAAATACAATTACTTTACTATGCAAGTAAAAAATTACGTGTTTTAATATTTTACTTGGGGCCCCTTTATAACAACATATGCTACAAGCCCGCACTAGCTTAGTCTGGCACCGGGTCCCGGGGGGGACGGGCGGGTTCGCTCCTACGGAGGGGTTCCCAGACGCGTGAGCGCGCTGTGGTTGCGGATAGCCGTCACGAAGACAACGTTTAAGACTCGCCCGGGCAGGAACTCCTTCTTGCAAGATTTGCTTTCAACGTGCACTTTGACCGTACGCCCACCTTGGCAGGCCCAGCAATGGAAGTGGCAGCTGCGTGTGTCAACAAGAGACGCGCACGCACCCCGTTTGGCATGGACGTGGGTTATTGGGCATGCACAAAGACAAAGATCCCCCGTATAGACTTCATCAAACTGTTGGGGCAAGTGCTGTCAGACCGGAACGGCGCACGAGAAGGTGGGTGGCCAATACCACGCCCACCCGCCTTTATGGTGATGTTTTTACACACCGCACCAGGTACTCATTTGAGGCTGAGCCAACCTAGGGGGCGGCCCATCACCGGTTCAGATAATCGTCACTGGTGTTGGCCGTGGGCGGGAATCGAATTAGGGCGCCTTGGTGGCTAGGAGATGTTAACTACCTCGCATGGCATGCAGGAGGTCGTGGGTTCGATCTCGACCCTGACGCCTGCTGCTGTGTATGTGGAGTTTGCGTGTCTCTCTCTCTCTCCCCGTGGTCGCGTTGATTTTTCTCTGGGTCCCCCGGTTCTTCCCTCCACATTTATAATCAACATCACGCGTTTCAGAGTATTTGGCCACTTCGTAGAGCTCTCATTTGTGGCCAGGTCGCTTCTGAAAACGAGCTATAGAGCTCAGTGGCCCTTACCTGGTAACATAAACATAGTTGAGTTTATCGTTGAGAATTCGGGTCGCTGGGTTCATAGTGCAGTGCGCTAACCACTACACTACCACTCCCCACACTACGCACATGTACACACACACACATGTACACACACACATGTACAACAACAACAGCTGCCATTCGCCACTAAGTGGTGGTGACGTCACCACGACGCTTGTGCCAGGCCATGTGCACCTTGAGGCCACGTGAAGTGTCGAACGCCCGCTGGCAGGTCACGGGGCAGACCCAGGTGCCACGGGTCGACTGACTGAGATGACCGAGATGACTGGGTGATTGATGCACCACCTGTGCCCCCTACTGTGCCAACTTGCTGTGCTTTAGCCACCCGGCGCTCCGCTCGTTGTTGTGAGCGTCGCTCCTTCACCCTCCGTTGTTGCTGGAGGGCGACTGCCTCCAACTGCCCAGTAGCGTCCTTCACGAGCCTCATCCACAGAGGCCGATCTTGACACCGCTGGTACCGGTCATCGGCAAGTCCACTCAGCTCCACGTCCTCCTGTACCACATCACTCCATCTCTTCTCTAGCCCGTGCCGCGCCCGTTAAGCCCCCTCGATCCGGCCGAACTAAAGCTGTTTCGGCATGTACAAAGACAAAGATCCCCCCGTATAGCCTAACAGACTGTAGGGGCAAGTGCTGTTAGCGAGCACCTATGAAGGCCGGAACGGTAAACGAGGGGGTGGGTGGCCAGCACCACGCCCGACCGCCTTTGTCTCCCCTGTGGCGATGTTTACAAACCGCACCAGGTACTCATTTCAGACTGAGTCGACCTAGGGGAGGCCCAGGACTGGTTCAGATAATCGTCACTGGTGTTGGCCGTGAGCGGGAATCGAACCCGGGTCGCCAGGTACACACACACACACGTACACACACGTACACACATGTACACACACATGTACAACAACAACAACAACCGCCATTCGCCACTAAGTGGCGGTGACGTCACCACGATGCTTGTGCCAGGCCAAGTGCACCTTGAGGCCACGTGAAGTGTCGAAAGCCCGCTGGCAGGAGGTCACGGGGCAGACCCAGGTGCCACTGGTCGACTGACCGAGATGACCGAGATGACTGGCTGATGCACCACCTGTGCCCCCTACTGTGCCAACTTGCTGTGCTTTAGCCACCCGGCGCTCCGCTCGTTGTTGTGAGCGTCGCTCCTCCGCCCCCCGTTGTTGTTGGAGGGCGACTGCCTCCAACTGCCCAGTAGCGTCCTTCACGAGCCTCCTCCACTGAGGCCGATCTTGACACCGCTGGTACCAGTCATCGGCAAGTCCACTCAGCTCCACGTCCTCCTGTACCACATCACTCCATCTCTTCTCCAGCCCGCGCCGCGCCCATCCAGCCCCCTCGATCCGGCCGAACAAAAGCTGTTTAGGCATGCGGTGGCTGGGCATGCGGGCTACATGACCCAGCCAACGCAGCCTTGCCTGCCGGAGGAGCTCACTGATGGGACTTTGCCCAGATCTTTCAAGGATTTGTGAGCTCCTCACACAATCCAGCCTGGTTAAACCCAGGATGGATCGTAGGCAGGCGAGCCTAAATGTTTCCAACCGGCGAAGATGCTCCACCAGGGGGGTCCACGTCTCGCAAGCGTAGAGAAGGGAGGGAATGACCGTGGCCGAGAAGACCTGAAGCTTCGTGCGGAGCGACAGACCAGGTAGCTTCCACACAGCGTTACGCAACCGATGAAAAGATATTGCCGCTCGACTGATTCGGAGTGAGACCTCTGCTGATAGACTGGAGCCGGTCATAAGCACACTGCCCAGGTATGGGAAACTCTCCACTCTCTCCACAACTGCCCCATCACCAATTGGGAGTTGTGGGGGTGGAGTGTCCGATGGTACAAAATACCCAGGCAGGTGCTTGGTTTTGGTGGGGCTGATGGTAAGGCCCCACCTCTTAGTGGCACGCTCCACATGTACACACACGTACACACACACATGTACACACATGTACACACACATGTACACACGTACACACACATGTACACACATGTACACACATGTACACCCACACATGTACCCACACACATGTACACACACGTACACACACATGTACACACACACATGTATACATACGTACACACACACACGTACACACACACATGTACACACATGTATACACACACATGTACACACACACACGTACACACACACATGTACACACACACATGTACACACATGTACACACACGTACACACACACATGTACACACACGTACACACATGTACACACACGTACATGTACACACACGTGCTCTGTCGAGGCACGACGCCTGCCCCACACATCCCCTGGAACTCCCTCCCCCAGGCAACGTCTCAACATGGACCCTGGGCGGTGACTCGGCCCAACCGCTGGCGCGTGAAACACTCGTTGCAGGGGTTCGCGGTTCGGTCACACGGCCGCCCTGGTCAATGCTGCAGTTGTGTTAACCGTGAAATTTATTTTTTCTTTTATTTTACCAGGTAAGACCGTCACAGCTGAATCTGGCTGTGACGGTCCCACCTGATGACGGAGACTTGTGTTGCCTCCGAAACGTCGTGATTTTTATTGTTTTATTTTTATTAATTTCATTTTTTACCGACGTGACTTTACCGAAAGAACTAAGAGTATGAATCCTTGCGGTCACGAAAGCTTCAAATCTAGAATTACCAGGTAAGGCCCACTGAGGTATAAGCTTATTTTTCACAAGCGACATGGTCACAAATGATACCTCAACAAAGTGACTTATCACGTGGACATTTATAGCAGCCAGATAATCTAAACGTGTCTTCACGCTGTACTGCACTGATGAGTCCTAACAACGACAAAACCAGTTGTTTATTAGGGCATCACTGCTGCTGCCGCTGTTAGTCGGTGAAAATTGCTGAAATTTTGATGGTAACCTCAGACTCGAGGACCCAACAGTGCAGTTCTTCAGGATCTACTGATATAATACAGAGGGTGAGTGCTTGTTTGCGTGCGTGTTTTACGAACTTCGTGGCGTTTCATCGTCATGGTGGTGAGGTGTTAACTACCTCGCCTGGTATACAGGAGGTTGTGGGTTCAATCGCGACCCTGACGCCTGCTGTGTATTTGGAGTTTGCGTGTCTTTCTCTCTTCCCGTGGTGGGATGTTGACTACCTCGCCTGGTATACAGGAGGTCGTGGGTTCGATCGCGACCCTGACGCCTGCTGTGTATTTCATACCTGTCAACCCATATGGTTTATCCCGTATTCTTGTACAGGGAAAGTGAGTTTTCAGGTCCGTACGGTGTACAGCCGTTTCAATACGGGCAAAAAAGTTATTTGTCTATTTGTCTGTTTCCCATCCCTTGTAATGTGACTTTGTAGGATGGGCGTTGAGCTTTATAAGGGCACGGGGTGACCAATAAGGTCTGAATCGGTCTGCAATAATGTAGGAACTGATCAGGGGTTGACAGTTATGGTATTTTGAGTTTGCATGTTCTCCCCATGGTCACGTGGATTTTTCTCCGGGTCCTCCGGTTTTTCCCTCCACATTTAGAATCGGCATGCGTTTCTAGTATTTGGCTGCTATACATTTCCACACGATGATAAGCCACTTCCTTGAGCTATCAATTGTGATATCCAGGTAAAAAATTAAATTAAAATTAATAAAAGTAAAATAAAAAATCACGACGTTTCGGAGTGACCATTAAGGTCTGAATCAAGTAAACTTGATACAGCAATCGTGCTGTGACGGTTCCACCTGAAGACGGGGAGCTTGTGTTGCCTCCGAAACGTCGTGATTTTTATTTTACTTTTATTAAATTTAATTAAATTTTTTACCTACGTGACTTTACCGAAAAAACCTAAGAGTATGAATCCTCGCAGTCACGAAAGCTTCAAATCTAGAATGCGATAGCAATACAGCTCAGTGGGCCTCACCCGGTAAAATGTAAAAAGTTTGTTTTTAAAGTTTATTATATATTATTATTTTACGCATTAGCAAGGTGATGCCAGCCCACTGCGTGTGTGAAAACGCAACGCGCTGCAGTGAATGTAGGCCTCGGCAAGGTAAGGTAAAAGTGTAAAACAACGACCCGACCTTTACCTTACCTTTTACCTTACCACAATACAATCACTCTACCCTACCTTTTACCCTTTAGCAGGTAAGGTAAAATGTAGAAAGCAACGAGCCTACCTTTCACCCTACCCTTTACCCTTACCCCTTGGCATGTCGTTCCCTTTACCTGTACCCTTTTACCCGGTAAAAAGGGTACAATTACCTTACATTGCCGAGGCCGAAGTGAATGGAATAAGCCCAATAGGGAGGAACTCCACGCGGCAAGCCTGCTCAGGCCATCGCCACGGATTCACAAATCATCGCAGACATCTCTGCCGCCAGCATTTTCCACTTTTAGATTATTTTGTTGGCGTTTACTCGTGAACTTTACGGTGCGGTAAGAGCGTGTGGTTAAAGTCTACTGTGTTATTGACTTTATATCGTTTACATCGAGATAAAAAAAAAAGTATTAGCTTTTTTGTGCGGTTTTATTTAGTTTTCCACACATCTCCGTTCAGACCGAGCTCACGTGGATGGCTCTTGCTCGTGTTTCGTCAACTGTGCAGCGTTAATCGCAGCATTCCTGGACCCATCACCAGCATTCGGATGTTTTGGTCGATGTTGCATTGAAGCCCATTAGCACTGTTGGCTACGTACGGTGCAATGGATGTTCTACATACACACATCATAGGGGGGAAGGGTATCCTTTCTGGGAATAAAAGAAAAGGTGGTTTCGATTTAAAGCTGTCGTGACTGCAGGGATTCATCTTCTTGGTTCTTTCGGTAAAGTCACGTAGAATGGAAATAATAAAATAATAAAAATAAAACATAATAAAATAATTCTCACGACGTTTCGGCCACAACGCAAGCAGCCGTCCTCAGGTGGAGAGCAGGTCTGTCGAGAAGACAGAGTCTGATAATTATTTTATTATGTTTTATTTTTATTATTTTATTATTTCCATTCTACGTGACTTTACCGAAAGAACCAAGAAGAAGAAAAGGTGAAGTTGAGATGTTCAAACACCAAATAAGATACTTGTGGCAAAACATACAAACACGCGCCGAATCATAATATACGCATTGTATTTGAAATCGATGAGTCTACACCAAAGACGGCAGCCTTCTTTATGGCCTTGAAAGGGCAAAAGCTTTTCATATTTTTCCTGCTTTCATACTGGCAGAAAAAAAATGTCCCGTAGATGTCCAGCGTGCTTCAATGAAATTGTAACAATTCTGAGAATTTTGCAACAATACCCCGAGAGATGTGCATCCGGGCTCGAGAGAACACCTGGAGAAGATTCCAGGCACGCGTTGACAATGATGGCGAACAAGTGGAGAAGCTTTGAAGCTATTAGCATCCGCTTGTTATCATATTACAGTGATAAATGCGTTCTTTTTCCCGTTTAAAACGATAGTCCCATATAAGTGTTAACATTTTTTTAAGCAGCCTCTACATTCTAGATTTGAAGCTTTCGTGACTGCAAGGATTCATACTCTTAGTTCTTTCGGTAAAGTCACGTAGGTAAAAAATGAAATTAAAATGGATAATAATATAAATAACAATAAAAAATAATTTATTTTTATTAATTTTAATTTCATTTTTTACCTACGTGACTTTACCGAAAGAACTGAGAGTATGCACCCTCCACATCCCCATCCCCTGGGCCTGCAACCTTCTCAGCTTATCCGTCACTCCAAGCCGCTCCCTCTCTCTCTCTCCGTGAGAGCGAGCGAATACTGGTGCCAGCGCGTTCCAAGATGAAATGATAATTATTGTTATTCTTCTAATTATTAAATGTTTGCCCCAATGATTTTAGTTGCTTAACATTCTCCACGGCAACGGTCCATCATCGTTTCGTGTTGTGTGCGGGGAGCGGTGGTGTCGCGGTTGGCTGCGCTACAAACCCGGTGGGCCGAGTTGGATTCTTCGCCGACTTTCCAATACCAGTGATGATTATCTGAGCTGGTCCCCGGGCCTCCCTTAGGTTGATAAGCCTCAAATGAGTACCTGGTGCGGTGTGTACACATCATCAACGAGGGAGACAAAGGCGGTCAGGCGCGGTACTGACCACCCACCACTCGTGTGCAGTGCCGGCCTTCATAGGCACTCGCAAACAGCACTTGCCCCAAGTCTGTTAAGGCTACACGGGGGATCTTTGTCTTTGTAGAGTATTGTGTGCATCGGCGGCGGGGTGGAACCCGGCCACCCAAGTTCGACTCCCGCTCACGGTCACCAACACCAGTGACGATTATCTGAACCCATCCTGGGCCTCTCCCTAGGTCGACTCGGCCTTAAATGAGAACCTAGTGTGGTGTGGCACTTGCCCCAACAGGCCACAATGTCTTGTCGAGCACACGGTGTACTCCGTTTATATAATGTACATTTCTGCGATTGAAAAGTTAGCCGCGCCTGTATACGCTACGTATCACCTTGTAGCGGCTTCTTGGCCCAGGAGAGTGTTGTGCCTGGGTTAGGTGCGTGTTTGCTGAGGCCGGGGGGCAGATAGAGAGCTACATCTGAGATTCCTTTCAAGTGAGAGCTCTGGGTTCACACAGTACAGAGGCAACACAACTCCCCCCCTCTCCGTCCAGGTACGAGTCACGTTCGTGGCACGACAGCTAAAACCAAAATGTTTTCTCGGCGCTGCAATTCGGGCAAATTAAATACAACAACCACATTTAAGGATTTTATTGTGCAGCCATTGGAGACCGGGCTGAGACCATCTACTCACTGGACTTGAGAACCCGGTTTAATGCACCGTATGTTGAACTTCTTTCGCACCGTACGTAGCCAACCGTGCTAATCGGAGGTGCGGGGGGGGGACAACAAAGTCAACCCAGGACGAAGCAGTAACCCGGTGTTTTTTAAACCCAGGACGAAGCAGTAACCCGGTGTTTTTTAAACCCAGGACGAAGCAGTAACCCGGTGTTTTTTAAACCCAGGACGAAGCTGTAACCCGGTGTTTTTTAAACCCAGGACGAAGCAGTAACCCGGTGTTTTTTAAACCCAGGACGAAGCTGTAACCCGGTGTTTTTTAAACCCAGGACGAAGCTGTAACCCGGTGTTTTTTTAACCCAGGACTCTCAGCGCAACCCTCTGACCTCTGAGCTACCTGGTCACTTCTCAGTTTAATAGGAACCCAAAATAGAACAGAATCATCTTCTTGGTTCTTTCGGTAAAGTCACGTAGAATGGAAATAATAAAATAATAAAAATAAAACATAATAAGACTCTGTCTTCACCCGAGGACGGCTGCTTGCGTTGTGGCCGAAACGTCGTGAGAATTGTTTTATTATGTTTTCTTTGTATTATTTTATTATTTCCATTCTACGTGACTTTACCGAAAGAACCAAGAAGATGAATCCCTGCAGTCACGGAAGCTTTAAATCGAAATTGAACAGAATCATATTTAGCGTAAACAGGCACGCCAAACTTTTCCATCGTAGAATTGCACGTTATATAAGCTAGATATTTTAATAAATTTATTACGAATCGTGCCACAGCTCGCCATCGCGCGCACCCCAACGTGACGATGTTGGCCCGCGGGGAAAAAACGTCGTCGAGGAAGCAACTTGCCCGAACGAAACGAGACGCT
Organism: Lethenteron reissneri; assembly: GCF_015708825.2. NCBI lineage: Eukaryota > Metazoa > Chordata > Hyperoartia > Petromyzontiformes > Petromyzontidae > Lethenteron > Lethenteron reissneri. Next base: position 7,472,204 of record NC_083834.1, read on the forward strand.
CTCGCTCGGGTGCCTGGCTTCACCAGCTTGTTTATTAAAATAACCATCATCATCATCATAATAAAAGTAGTCCTCTTGGCGACATCGCGGCAACGCCCCGCACTTCGTTGCACACCTTTGTTGCATTTGCCGACGGAATCTGCGGCGGAAGCGGCAGAGAGAAGTTTTGCTGCCAGCGTTTCGCAGCCTGTTCTTCATTAAAAAATAAACTCCACGTGTAAGCCGCGGGTTTGTGACAGGGCGGGCGGGCGGTGGGGGGGGGGATTAGCAGAAGATGCAAAACAAAACACTAAAAAAACGGATTTTAAGTTTCGTGGACGTGCGCCCAAGCCGATTCTCTCGCCACTTGTCGCCGACCCGCGCCGTCCACCGTGGAGAAGTATGGTCAAACAACCCCCTCGGCATGATCGTTACTGGCGTGGGGGGAGGAGGAGGGGGGGTGTGGGGGAGACCTTCATCCAGCAGCAGTGGATTGACGACAAAGTGGGCAGTAAATTACGTCGGCTGCGCGTCACACTGTCCCTGACAATTTGAAACTTTCCTGACTGAGCAAAAAAACCTTTTTAAATCATTGGGGTGGGGGGGGTGTCAGACTCTACCTTGGCACAGCAGTGACCGCACTATCTTGATAGCATTTTAAAACGTACGCATGACGTCACTGGAGCATCACAATGACACGCTTGATCGTGACGTAGGGGGGCGGCGGTCACATGGCCTGGCGGGAGCGATTCTAGCCCTGCGGCTGCCCTGGTTAATACCGATGCGGGCGCGTCAACCATAAAATACTACGCGTCGTCGTCCGCTTTGCAGTGAATTGTCGACGATCCCTGGGACGAAATTCGAAAGAGTATGTATGTTGAACTTCTTTCGCGCCGTACGTAGCCGACCAGTAATATCGGAAGGAGTAGTCCGTTGCGTGCCGACAAATTGTTATTTGAAAACGTCTCTCGCGCAAGTTGCCCCGATGGCGTAAAACCGCAGAGCAACATCGCCCCCCCTCCCCCGTAGGCCGAATTTAATCGGACCTCCGATTAGCACGCTTGGCTACATACGGTGCGAAAGAAAAAAACATACAAAACTACCGGATGACGAAAACCGTCTGTGAAACAAACCCCCTTCGTGCTACCCTTTGCGTGGTAAGAATGGCGCGCATGCCAACACGTACAAACGATCCGAGTTGAATTAAATGCCCCTTGCCCGTGACATCGGCAGTCCACCAGCGTTGAATTCTTCAGCAAGCTGATGGGACACTTTGCAGGTGGGACATTGTTTGTATGTCGAAACCGGTGTCGTGTTTTGCTCATCTTGAAGTCTTGCGGAAGGCCGTGCGGCGGATGGCTTGAGTAATAAATACCGTAGATTTTTCTTTAAAACGTGGAGAGGCGGACACATGAAGGAGATGTCTTGTCCGCTTAATCTTTTCGATTTGATTCAAAGTCTTTGTTTTTCCTCTTCAAACTGCTGTTGAGCTACTTGGGACACGGCCCAGTAGGGGTGTACCCCGCCCTGGCGAGATGTTAACTACCTCGCCTGGTCAACGTGGGTTCGATCCAGAACCCCGACGCCTGTATTTTTGGAGTGTCCAGTGTCTCTCTCCCCGTGGTAGCGTGGATTTTTCTCCGAGGCCCTCCAGTTTTTCCCTCCACATTTAGAATCAACGTGCGTTCGGAGTATTTGGCTGCTGAAAATTTCCACGTGATTAGCCACTTTGTTGAGCTATCATTTGTGGCCAGGTCGCTGTCTTTCCGACAGACCTGTTCTTCACCTGAGGACGGCTGCTTGCATTGTGGCCGAAACGTCGTGAGAATTGTATTTTATTATGTTTTATTTTTAGCATTTTATTATTTCCCTTCCACGTGATGACTTTACCGAAAGAACCAAGAAGATGAATCCCTGCAGTCACGAAAGCTTGAAATCGAAATTTAAGAGCTACATAGCTTAGTGGGCCTTTCCTGGTAAAATAAAAAATATTTAATAGTTTTAGTTTAATCTCCCCCACCTGCCATCACCACAGAAAAATGATGAACTGTCATCGCGACTCAAGAAAGGGCCGCTCTGTGAACACTGTACATGTCCTGTAGCAGCCACGGCCATCACTAGAATCCGTCACGACGTAGAAATTGATAATCGAAGGATCAATTCAAGTATCGCACACATTAACCAATGCGTTGCGTCGCGAGCTCGAAGCTTCGACGTTCATCGCTGAATCTCAGCGTCGTTACCTCCACAACAGCCGTTATCGTTCACACGAGTCTTATTGAGTTTGCCGTGTGTTCCTGTACACCAGTGTTCCTCACACATTGTCAGAGACGGGGAAGCCACCTTCGCCGATAAGAAGTCATCAGTGTGAGGGCCGCCACACTTTTGAAACATTGGGGGGGGGGGGGGGGCTTGATAACAGCACGTTGATGGTGGTGGTGGGGGGTGGTTTTCACTTGTTGTGATTGTCGGGGGTTTCGCACATCAGGGGCCACACCAAAGGCCACCAGTGGCCCGCGGGCCTTGCAATGACGAACGCTGCTGTATATTATTGCCATTGTGCAAGTTTACTGCTGCGGTGCATCGCACTATTATACAGAAGTTCATTGCAATGGGTACGCCCCTGCTAGGAATGCGGGGTGGCACAGCGGCACAGTGGTTAGCACACTGTGCTATGAACTCGGCGACCCGGGTTCCCTGGCACGTGGCATCTAAACCCGTCCCTGAACACTCCCTTGGATTCACAAGCGTGGTGAAGTATAGTCAACAACCCCCCCCCCCATCCTTCATAACCAACACAGCATGTGGAGGGAGGGCTTCATCCAACGATGGCTTGACGTAGCGCTGTAAATAAACTCGTTTCGTATCTAAAAAGGTTTCTTTATCGTGTTGCGCCTTCTTTAAAAAAAAATGTAAAAAAGAGGGGGAGTCAAGGATAATGTCTCGGGCCGCGATGAAGGTTCCAACTTCGACAGCAATTCAGGACGGCCGCTCTGCTGTAAGAGGACGAGCTTGCGTGGCCGCTCTCTCCCCCACGTCGATGCCACGCGGTGGCGGTGGCGGCGGCGGCCCAGGGCCTCCCAACTAAGACAGGCCCACGAGTCAAATCCACAGCGCCCGTCGTCGGCTTGGGGGGGGGGGGGGGGGGGGGGGGTAAAAGTGTCGCTGTCCTTGAAAAAAAAAAACTTTGGAGAAAATGACAGCGCCGCAAAGGGGAAACACGGGAATCCGGTTTTCGCGAAAAAGCGCCGGCGCACGTGCCGCTGATCCACAAGAGCACAGCGGCTCCGGGCTGCCCTCCTCATCCCCCCTCCCACCCCGCCGCCCTCCGGGTTCGACCGTCGCTCGTCCGCGAGCACCGCGCCGGTAGGGCCGCCCCGTCACGCCTCCCTGGCGCCACCGACGGCCGCTTGCTGACGGCCCTTGCCGCCGCCACCGGCGGGGCCACCCCGCGCCACCGCCGACTCGGAGACGATGGTGGGGGCGATGAACGAGACGATGGCGGAGAGCGGCCGGGGAACCTTGGAGCCGCGGGGCATGGGGATGCGCGTTGGGCAGGGGCGGCACGTGCTCCCGTCCGTCTCCACCTGGTCATAAAGGGAGGCGGTTGTGGGGGGGGGGGGGGCGGCAGAGGACATTGCTGTTACTACAGCGTCGGCTTCGCAACGCGACTGTCGCGGGCGATGGTTGAGAAGCGCCGGCCGCGACGCGGGAGATCACCGTGGGCCACGTCGTGGGAAGAAGGCGATCTCGCGTTGCCGGGAGAGGGGAGAGCTGCATGCAAGGAGCATAAGCCATCGCACAAACTCCGGTCATCCTTGATTTAGATCCGCGCGATAAACTTCTGCGGCCTTAGGAAGCCACTGGAGCTACGCACTTTTAAATCTAGATTGAAAACACATTTCCTTAGAACTGCTTTTCGTTTTTAGTTTGTTGTCCTTCCCCCACACCTCCGATCACCACGGTTGGCTACGTACAGTGCGAAAGAAGTTCAACATACATACATGCAAGTGCATCGTCTGGAGCGGTGGATTATTATTATTATTGCAGCCAATACCGAGAACTTTTCCCCAGGACGGTGCCTGTGGAAACCAGGGCAAGTTGGCGACCCGAGGCGGTGGGGGTGTTGACGGAGCTAAATATTCTATCCGTTGCCACGAGAACAAGTAGCGAAGGTCACTGAAGCAAAAGTCACGATCGCAAATTGCCCGCGGACTCGCCCTCTGCGAGGAACGTGAGGAGATGCCGCGTCGTTTGTAGCCGCAGCCTGGCACCATGCTTAATCACAAAAACAAAACATCCCCCTCCCTTAGCTTCAACAGACTGTTGGGGCAAGTGCTGTTCGCGAGCATCCACGAAGGCCAACGTGGCGTACGAAGGGGGTGGGTGGCCAGCACCATGCCCGGCCGCCTTTGCCTCCCGAGTGGCGATGTTTACACAGCGACGCACCCCTATGGTTACCACCTTTTCGACCCAAGTATGTCACAACTGTGCAATTTGACACACCAGGTACTCATTTGAGGCCGAGTGGAACTAGGGGAGGCCCAGGACCGGTTCACTGGCATTGGCCGTGAGCGGGAATCAAACTCGGGTCACCGGGTTGGAAGCCCAGCGCGCCAATTTACCGTACTCACTCGAGAAACCGGCTCAACCACAAACTCAGAAGCTGAGAATCCTGGGTTTGAAACCGGAACCCAGGATTCTCTGGAGCCACCCGGCACCACCGCGAACAAAACCCACACAGCGAGCAGCTCCACTCACGGACGGCGTCGATGTCGGCGCGCACACGTTGCCGTCCACCGGCGCGCAGTCGGCAGCGCCGTCGCCGCAGCCCTGACCAGCCGCCCGCCGCCGGTACTGAGGCCCGACCTGCAGCTGGATCCTCGTCTCCTCCGCCGCGGTCGCCGCCACTTTAGCCGCCGCCGCCTGTCGCCGCCGCCGCGGTCGCGGTCGATGTGCCGTTAACCGGCGGCGTTGGCGGCACATCCGCCCGCCCGCCACGTGCCGAGATAGTGCGGCGCAGCGTGGCGGTGGTGGCGATGGAGATGGCGCTGGCAGCGGCGGAGACGGGCGACGTGGCGAGCGAGCGGCTCTCGAGCGACGCCACGGCAGCCACGTTGCCGCCCCCCCCGCCGCCGTCGCTGCCGCCACCTCCCTCCATGGTGCGCGCCCTCGACCGCGGTAGCGTGGCGAAGGCCGGCGGCGACACGGGCGGAGGCGATGGGGTGCCGTTGAAAATCCTCCCGGCGCAGCTGGGCACGACGGCGAGGGAGCGCGGCCTCTCGGCGTGCGGACGCCGCCCGGGCCGCTCCACCACGGCCTGCGGGCTGAGCGCTCGCCTCGGCGTCGACGGAGCGCTCACCACCTCGCGCCCCGGCGGCGCCGGCGGGTGGGGCGCCGCCCCCGCCGGGGCATGCCTCTGGACGGGCAGGGCCGGCGGGCCGCCGGCCCCCCGCGGGGAGCCTTCGCTCCGCCGGGCGGCGCCGACGCCGCGGTCCTGGGCGGTCGTCGCCGACGGGCGCTTCGGTCCGTCGGTGCCGTTCTGCGTGGCCGCGTCCGGCCGGGCAGGCCTGGCGCTGTCGCCGCCGGGGAGGCTCGCCAGCGCCGCCTGCATGTCGCGCTTCTCCAGGACGATCTGTAGTGGCCGCTCCAAGCTCGCTCGGCTCACGTCCATCACGCTCGCCACCCTCCTCATCGCGGAGTACACGGGTCCCATGCGCTTCCCATCGCCCTTGCTGCTGCTGCTGCTGCTGGAGAGGATCCTACTGGTGCTGCTGCTCATGCTGCTCATGCTGCTCCTGCTGATGATGCTACTGGTGTTGCTCCTGCCGATGATGTTACTGCTTCTGGTAGCGCTGATGCTGCTGCTGTTGCTAACGATGGTGGTGCTGCTGGCGCTGTTGCTGCTAACAGTGCTGCTTGTGCCTTTACTTTTACTGGTAGTGCTGCTGGTGCTGTTCCCGCTAACCGTGCTGCTGCTGCTCCTGATTGTGCTGTTGCTGGTGCTGTTGCTTTTATCCGCACTGTTGTTGCACTTGGCAGTGATGCTGTTGCTGCTGCTGCTAACCCCTGCTTGTACTGGTGCTGGCGCTACTGCTGTGGTTACTGGCGGAGGAGTTACCGACGGCACCACGGACACCGCCACCGACGGCCGTGCCGGTGGCGGCAGTGGCCTCGGCTTCACCTCCGCCCTGCCTGAGCCACGGCGCCGGCAGCCAGGAGCGCCCCACGCCGGGCTCCACGGACGCCATCGCCTGACGCCGGCGAGGATCGCGCCACCATTTCGGCGGCCGCCGTCATCATCATCAGCCGCCTCGTCATCCGGTCCTCTTCGGCCGCCACCGTAGCGGCCTCCGAGGCCTCCTCGGAGGGCCCCTCCGGCCCCGGCTCGGCTTCCGTCTGCGCGCAGGCGTCGGAGAGCGACGCGTGCGACACGAGCTTGCGCCCGGCCGGGCCGAGCAGCGGGCGCAGCATGGAGCGGCTGTAGTGGCGGTAGCACTCCAGCTCGCGGCCCAGGTCCTCGAGGTCGCTCTCGAGGTCACGCACGCGCGCCTCCGCCGCCTCGCAGCGCCGCCACAGCACGGGCCGCTCCTCCGGCAGGCCCGCCGGCGCCGGCCGGGCCTGCGATGCGCGGAACGTGGCCACCTCGCGCCGCAGCGACACCACCTCCTCGGCCAGCGACGCCGCGTGCTCCTCGCGGCCTTCGACCCGATCCTGCGGCGCCGGCGGCCGCTTCTTGTCCCGGCGCCGGTTGGTGGACGGCGTGTGAGGACCTCTCGCCTTCTCGTCCCACGCCGCCGCGGCCTCGCGGTTCGGCCAACCGTTGGCCAGCGGTCGCACGGGCTCGGTGCCGTCGTCGGCGCCCTCGATCGCGCCGTCGCTCCCTGCCGCCGGTGCCGGACGCGCGCTCCAGCTGCTCGCGCAGCGAGGCGGCCCGGGCCGCCGCCTCCCGGGCCTTCTCCCGCTCGACGTCGAGGCTGCCGTGCGCCGCGTCGCACTCCTCCCGTGAGCGGCGCAGGGCCTCCCCGGCCTCCGCGCGCTCGTGCATCGCCCGCCGGCGCTCCTCGATCAGCCGCCCGCTGGCCTCCGACAGCCGGTCCCGCTCGGCCGTCAGCTCCGCCGCCAGCGCCTCGACGGACGCCTCGGCCAGACGCAGCCGCTCCTGGCTCGCCCGCCGATCCTCGGCGAGCGCCGACGCCAGCGCCCTGGCGCGCGCCACCTCCCCGCGCAGCGCCGTCTCGGCGGCGCCCAGCGCCTCCCCGGACCGCTCCGCCTCCAGCAGCCGCCGCCTCAACTCAGCCACATCGGCCGCCAGGGCCCGGGCGCCGTCCTGCTCCGCGTGGAGCCGCTCGGCCAGCAGCCGGCACTCATCCCGGCTCTGCTTGAGCTCCGAAGCGCCGGTCCGCTCCAGCTCGGCGGTCCGCGCCCTCAGCCGGCGCTGCTCTTCCCGCAGCTCGGCCAGGAGGCCCCCTTCGGCCAGCAGGCGGCCGCGGAGCTCGGCGGAGCGCTCCTCCGCCTCGCGGACCTCGCCGTCCTTCCACTCCAGCTCGACGGCCCGCCGGCGCAGGCCCTCCATCTCCTGGCTGCCGCTGAGCAGGGCCTCCTCCAGCTCCGCCTTGGCGGCGCGCAGCTCGGCGCTCTCGACCGCCAGCCGCTCGACGTCGGCGCGCAGCCGCTCCTGCTCGCACGCCCGCCGCTCGGCTTCGGCCGCCAGGGCCTCGGCCTCCCGCCGGGCCCGCTCCGCCTCCCTGCCGCGCTCCTCCGCCTCCTCGGCGCTCCGGCGAGCGCCCTCGGCCTCGGCGGACGCCCTCTCGGCCTGGCTCGCGGCACGAGCCTGCTCTTCGCCTAGGCGCGCCGACAGCTCGGCGAGCCGCTCGGCCTGCTGCTCGAGGCGCGCCTCCTGGGCCTGGCGCTCGTCGACGAGCAGCAGCGAGAACGACTTGAGCTTGCGCAGCTCGTCCTGCAGGGTGGCCGCAGCCGCCTCCTGCTGCTTCTCGCGCTCAGGCGATCGACTGCCTTCTCCTGGTCCAGCAGCCGCTTCAGCCTTCGGGAGACACCCGCGACGACACAACACCGAGCGCGGAAAATGTTCACGAAAAATTAGTCATACGTCTAAGGCGCCGCTTGTAGCAAGATTCGAAAGACCGCGAGAGACAACTTATGAACATTAAACGTAAATACAGGTGTCTCCAAGTGAGATTGCAACGCTGTGGGCGTGGCAGCAGTTGCTAGGGATGACATCATCAATCCATCTGCAGCAGCCAATCAGCTGCCAGGAAGACAAGTCCATCACCACCCGATGCGCTCGGGTAAATATATTTATTCTTTGGTTCTTTCGGTAAAGTTACGTAGAAAGAAAATAAATTAAACAATGGAATACGACGTTACGATTGCAACACAAGCAATCATCACCAGGTAAGAATGCATAAGAAAACAAATCTAGTAAACTTAGAAATATAATGCGATACAGCACAGAGAGTCGGCTAACAAAACAGTCAACACCCTACCTGGTTGATTACGTTCTTACAAAGATTGATATATTTGAGAGAGAGACAAAACACAGACACGGAGACACATAAACAGACACACATAGGAGAGACACACACAGAGACACGTGTTTTGTCTCTCAAATTTAGCAATCTTTGGAAGCACGTAATCAACCAGGTAGGGTGTTGACTGTTGTGTTCGCTGACTCTCTGTGCTGTATTGCATTATATTTCTAAGTTTATTAGGTTTGTTTTCTCATTCATTCGTACCTGATGATGTTTGCTTGTGTTGCAATCGAAACGTCGTATCCTATTATTTCATTTATTTTCTTTCTACGCGACTTTACCGAAAGAACCAAAGAGTAATTCCTGTAGTCACGAAAGCTTCAAATTAAACATATGTGTGTTATTCATGTTTATTATGGTCTTTATTAATGTTGCTATTAATGTTGCCGTAATCAATAGACATTTTTTCTGAATATGTTGTTAATTATCGATAGATTTTTTTTCTTCCTGAGACCGCCGGTTCGAAACTAACGCGTGCGAGTGTTGTTAGCGGGGTGCCTATTGCTCAAAAATCTTCGCCGACGCGCAATGCCGAGGCGGGGGGGGGGGCCCGCCTCATTTGTCCCTTCTGCCTCCCACCGTGGTTGTGGCCACGGGCACGTGCCGCACATTAGCGGCCATGTGCAAAACGAGGGCCATCGCCGAGCTGCTTTGTTAATCATTCGCCGATTCCGAGCACACAAAAATTACATTTTTGAAAATCAAACTGACGGCGATAACGATCGAGGGCGCGCGTGCGCGTGTGACTTGGCGGCGTTAGCTGCGGAAGTGGCGGCCGGGACAGAGAAGCAAATCGTCCGTGCGTTGCCGCAACTGGAACATTTCCATCCGCCGTGGTAATGATTAACCGGTGCCACGTGGGATAAAAATCTAAAGTTTGTCCGTGTTCCGAATAATGTGGCGTGGCGCCACAAAGCTGCACGGCACTCTCGCGCGTTTTCGGGTCACGCCGCGCGTCGTTCGGCACGGTGTACCGACGTTTCGCTCCACCGTGCCGGAAGCTTGTTCAGGAACCCAAATTCAGCGGCTTGCGTTCTCCGGCCTTGATCAATCAGACACACGGGCGGCATTGTGCCTGCAGCAGATGGGCGGGCATTGTGCATTCACGAAGGTGACGGCGAGCTCCACCAAAATTCAGTCGCCGAAGAATCTCCCCGGCGCGTGGCGTGAAACGTCGGATGTCGCGCCGAACAACACGCGGGGATGTCCCGGGGAGACGCGCCGGAGAGTGCGGAGTGCCGGGGCGAGGTTCCCGATGCGCGGGATGAGCGACCGAGTCCGATTGGCCACGCTCGCAAAGTGCGCGTCGAATTGCGTACGCGAGAGTTCATTATTTGCCCTGCGTGCAAATTACGCGCAGCAGGGAGAGCAATGAACAAACCACGGATATCTCCCTTGCAAACTAGCTGGGTAACTGGCTGCTTGCTCCTTCCATCTCTCTCCAAACTCCTCCTCCCCCCCCCCCATCGTCCTCCTCCTCCTGGCCATCGTCCTCCTCCTCCTGTACCACCGCTCCTTTCTCTGTTTCCGCTGCTGGAGCCGTACCGCCCTCTTTGTCCGTCCAGGGAGCTTCCGCCCCTTTCCTGTCCTTTAAATGTGTCCGAACATTGCATCCTGGGGTCTACTCCCCTTCCCGTTGTGCGTGTCCGTCGGTCAATTTTAGCTTTTCTTAGCGGGAAAGTGCTGCCGCCTACTGTATGCGCCAGAGATCACCAGTAGGGGGTCTCTCAAAGGTCGCCACGTGGGTATCTCTGCTTCCGTGGAACCGTTGGCAAGCACGAAGGGTTGCACTGCTGCGAGATCTGAACTGATTTGTTGGTCTCATGCCGCGGTGCACAATTAGTGTAAATTAATTTGAGGAAAAAGACAAAACAAATATGCAGATAAATATGCCGGCAGATGTGGCCTACAAAGTTATGATTAAGTAACGGGGATTTCCTGCACAAACAAGCAGCAAGGCAGTGCTCATCTTCTCTTTACAGCCCTGGACCAGTGGTAAAAATTACACATCCCTATGGCGGGCACGAGTATATCCGTCCAGTGTCGGTTATATGTATTCGGTGTTCGTGACGTGCAAATTTAACAACAATTTGGTAATTTTTCAACTCCTGAATTAAACAGGAATCCTGCCTGCTAGGAGGGGTAACGCCGACGATTTGCGGTCCGGCCAGGGGTCTGTGACGGGCAAGCGATTAGGAACTACCGCTAGAGAGACGCCGGTAACGACGGTGTGACGGGCAGGAGCGATGGGCGAAACGCTCACCAGACTTGCCACCCGCCTCACGAGTGCGGGTCGCCCATGGGCGACGGTCACCCACGGGCGCCAGCGACCGGCGGAGAATCACAGGCGTCAGGGACCCACCTCTCCCGCTCGAGTTCCAGCAGGTTGGTGAAGTCGTCGCTCTGCGCCATGTATTGCCCGTGCTTGTGCCTCTCGGCCTCCAGCTGCCGCGCCGAGCGCCGCTCGCTGCTCTGCGCCAGCAGCAGCTGCCGGAGGGCGCGCGCGTGCGTCTCCCGCTGACGCGCGATCACGCGGTCCAGCTGTGGGGGGAGACGCAACGGCATTTTTACGGCCGGCAACTCAAGCGTCTCGGAAATTGATGGTCTTCAAAAAAAAAATACATACACAGTATACGATAACGCTGGTTAAGATAATTGTAAATGTTGTGGATTTGCTCTCCAACACACCGGTGTGCTGTACTCGTAACGAATTGGCCACGTTCTGTTTACGTGACAAACCTTACTAATTTGCTGTGTCGGGTGGTGGCGGGTTTAACGACACATTTATATTTACGCGATCTAACCCCAAAAAAACCCCTATATTATGAACAATCCAATACAAATAAATTTAAATATCATAAAGCTGTTAAGAGACTTACCCGATAAGCAAAACCGGCCAAGTTGATTAAAAAAGGGTTGGCCAAAACTTGTGGACGGTCAAATCGGGTCGCTAAACGGACATTTTAAGATTTCCCAGGATGGCAGCTCACCTGCCTCAACAAGAGGATGGTCCTAGGAAAACCAGGACAGGTGGCAACCCAACGTGTGGAACCTATGGGCACCCCACAGGCCGAACACAGTCGGCAACATCACTTCAAACTGCACGCGGCCTACCGCTTCATGTGGCTCGCAAACCATATTAGAAGTTGCCACTGCAAACATCTTAGCCACACCAATCAGAGTTATCATCGCTTTCCAAAAGCCCGGCATCGCATATTCTCTTATTCTAAACTCAAGTCAATTTACTTTACCAGGTAAGGCCCACTGAGCTATGTAGCTTTGGCTTGGCCTATCACAAACTCAGGTAAGGGCCACTGAGCTATATAGCTCTTTTTCAGAAGCTACCTGGGCACAAATGATAGCTCTACGAAGTGGACAAATACTCTAAACGCGTGGTGATATTGATTCTAAATGTGGAGGGAAAAACCGGAGGACCCTGATAAAAACCCACGCGACCACGGGGAGAGAGAGAGACACACGCAAACTCCAAATATATAGGCGTCAGGGTCGGGATCGAACCCATGAGCTGTATACCAGGTGAGGTGGTTAACATCTCGCCATCGTGGCATCCCATATTCACTTGGGGGTTCACGAGGAATCTTCTCTCAAACCGAAACGGACGATATCGCTGCGATGTCGTGACACGTCCCTACGCTCTGGGCCCCAGGACAGCCGTCGACCGACCGGTGATCGTCAGCGTCGCGGCCCATCGAAGTAACACGTGCCACGGGCGTCGCCGCGGTCGTGGCCCCGGGTAGGTGCCGCACATCAACAGCCACGTGCAACACGACGAGCTCTATCGCCCGGGCTGCTTTGTCACTCATTCGCCGATTCCGAGCAAAGAAGACCATCACACGACGGCAGCGGTAAATGCGGAAGTGGCAGCCGGGACGTAGAAGGAAATCGTCGGTGCGTTGCCGCAATGGGAGGAACATTTCCCCCACGGTAATGATTGACCGGTGCCACGATGGAAGCCGCGTTGGGACAAAGTCAGCTCGTGACGTCGTAGCGACGTAACAATGTCCCCGCGCTCCGGCCGGGCCTTTGGACCGTCGACCGACCCGCGGTTGTCGCGTCCCCCCGCCGCCCCCGTCGAGTCACCTCGGCCATGGGCGTCTCGTAGACGTCGTCGTCGTCGCGGTGCCGCCGGGTCTCCGGGTCTCCGTCTCCGAGCGCCGCGTCCCTCTGCAGCGAGCGCAGCGCCCCGGCGCCGGCGGCCGTGCCGTAGCGAGCCTCGAGCCGGGCCGGCGAGACGCTCTCCGCCCGCAGCAGCGCGATCACCTCGTCCCGCGCCTGTGTCACAACCGGGCGGTGAGCGGCGGTGAGCGTTAGCGAGTCGCGCACGCGTGCAAGTACGTGGAGTTTCCCTTTTGCCGATACCACTGCTGGAGCAGCGTGCCAGACAAATGCCTGATCGGTGACACCCATCACCGCCACCACCGCCACCGCCGCCGCCACTGCCACCACTCTGTCCGGATTCGACCTTCTGCGGAAACAATTGGCGGCGCTTAACCGGATCGCCACGCGCACACGCCATGAGAGATGTGGATGCCTGGTGCACGAGCGGAAAATAAAAGACTCTCTCCCCTGTGTGCATCTACGGCTATGAACAGCAAATCATCAAATACGCAACACTGCCCCAAATAGGAACTTGAAGGCGGTGGGTGTATGGGTGGGCGAGTGAATGAGTGGGTGGGTGGGTCTGTAATTCGCCAACTCTCAGATAAACCTGGCGAGCGGTATTGGTTAGCGAGCTGCGCTACGAACCCGGCGACCTGAGTTCGATTCCCGGTTCTCACGGCCAACACCAGTGATGATTATGTGAACCGGTCCTGGGCATCCCCGAGGTCGACTCAGCCTAAAATTATTACCTGGTGTGGTGTGTACACATCGCCACTATGGAGACAAAGGCGGTCGGGCGTGGTGCTCACCACCGGCCCCCTCGTGTACCGTTCCAGCCTTCGATAGGTGCTTGCTAGCAGCACTTGCCCCAACAGTCTGTTAAGGCTATCTGGGGGGCCTTTGTCTATCTGCAATTCACCAACTCTCTGATAAACCAACTGAATGTCTAAACCACTCCTCGCCACAGTTGCTCCTCAGTGGCCACGTGAACGAACGTGAGGACTACTAGACAATGACCCCCCCCCCCCCCATGCCGTGCAGGTCGCGGAAGTTGGTTGACCTCACTTTGTAGATGCTTGCCCCGAGCTCTCATACTCTGATGGTGCATTGTCCTTGAGTTGTGCGCCTTTTGGCGTCATCTGGTCCAACCCATATGAGACTAGGCTCGAAGGAAAGCTGTCTCGGGTGTGGACCAATCAACTTCAAGGACAGTGCACATTATCAGAGTTATGTTCTTTTGTTTGTATTATGACTGCAGGTATTGCGGTCTATGCAAACATGACTCCTTGCAAAAAGGTGTCAGTTTTGTTGCCAGATAGAAGGGTAAAGAACCAATTATCATATTTTTACTGGCAAATGAGGTCCCCATAGTGTAGATGCTTGCCCCGAGCTCTCATACTCTGATGGTGCATTGTCCTTGAGTTGTGCGCCTTTTGGCGTCATCTGGTCCAACCCATATGAGACTAGGCTCGAAGGAAAGCTGTCTCGGGTGTGGACCAATCAACTTCAAGGACAGTGCACATTATCAGAGTTATGTTCTTTTGTTTGTATTATGACTGCAGGTATTGCGGTCTATGCAAACATGACTCCTTGCAAAAAGGTGTCAGTTTTGTTGCCAGATAGAAGGGTAAAGAACCAATTATCTGACCTCACTTTGTCACGCTGGTCAGTGCGGGTTGGCGAGGAGGCGTCGGCCATAACTGGGCACAGCGCTGGTTGGATAACCACTCGCCACTGAATACTCGCGGCTCCGGGAATTTAACCGAGGTCCCCGGGTTCCTGGTGCAGTTGCCAGTCTGTCGTTCCAATGTCGGTCCGTGGCTTTTATGGGTATCTGTGGGAGTCTATGGATCTCTATGTGAGTGAGTGACACAGCTATTAAGAGTGTGCAGGCAGGTGCAACTGCACCGGGGCCCGCAGGCCGGAGGGGCCCAAGCGCCGAGATACACAGAGGGGGGGGGGAAGGGGGGAGTCCAATTGGACATGGGGCCATCCCTATTTCATTTGTGGCACCAGGGCCTACGCCAACCACGCTGCACCACGCTGCACCAGGGCCCACAATGCACCACCGCCCACAATGCACCACCGCCCACAATGCACCACCGCCCACAATGCACCACCGCTCAAGCCAACCACGCTGCGCCATGACCTCACCTGAATCTCCCCTTCGAGGACGCTCAGCAGCTGCAGGAGGTTGCCACTCGACGGCCTCTGCCGCGCGTTCCCGGCGTCCTCTCCCCGGGCGCGATCGCTGCCGTCGCCATCATCGTCGTCGCCGCCGCCGCTGCTGCCGCGGCGACGCCGGTGCCGCCGCCGCTGCCGCTCGCGGTGCTGGTGGTGGTCGTCCCCGCCGCGGTGCCGGTGCCGCCTGCGCACCGTGTCGGTGTGCTCGTCGGCCGCCGCCATCTCAGCCCAACGCTCGGCGAGGAAGGGGGTGGTGGCATCTCCCCCCGGCTCCGCGCCGGTGCCAGCGCCGTCGCTGCACCGCCGCCCTCCTCGTGGCACGTCCGGTGGCGTGGGGCTCGGCGACTCGTCCGATTGGCTGGAGCAGGGGTGCTGGCTGCGGCTCCCCGCGCGCTGCCGTGAGCGCGACCGGTGCTCCGATTGGACGATGTCGGAGCCGCTGCTGCTGCCGCTGCTGCTGCTGCCGGAGCGTGGCTGCGGGTGGCACAGAAGTGGACTGCTTGGTTTGCTTAGACAGGTTTCCCTCGCTCTATGCGGTGGTGGTGGTGGTGTTAGTGGCTTTTTAAAAAAGGGCGCGAGCAAAGCCATGTAGCGAGTATAGTACACAAACAATGTTGTCTCTCCGTGTGTTAGTATTTGTGTATGCATCTCTATGCATGTGTACGTATCTCTGTATGTGTAGCTGTGCGTGTGTGTGTGAGACAGCTGCCTGCCTAGTAGCGCTTACAAAACACATGCAAAGTTGTCCCACGTGCGACTGCATAGCCGCGTGCGCGCGAATTCAAAACCTCATAATGGAGCGAATTTTGGGTAGAAATAGGTTCGCCGCATGGACGGCGCGAAATCGCACAAACCGAAGCCGCGTAGAGGGAAACTTTTACAAAGAGCCGCTACTACCACACCACCGCCATCATCAGCAGCAGCAGCAGCAGCTCCGTAGCCCAGCAGGGCAGCCTCTTTCCCTCCGCCAGCCACGGGTATTTTTAGCCGTCGGTCAGCGCTTCTCCCTGCCTGCTGAAGGTGTTGCTACCCAACAACACAACCAAGCATTGGTGTCAACGGACGTTGCCGCGATGTCATTCTTGGCGCACCGGACTTGCGATCCGGAGGTCGCCGGTTCGATCTCCCGGCGCGGCAGTTGAGACGATGGGCGCCTTCAGCGAGCCCACCTCTGTCCACCCAAGCAAGCATCACCGGGTACGGCGCAGTTAGTGGACTGGCAAATCTCGCACATGCACGGTGCGTTTGCGGTAAAATGTGGGTACTCCCCACTCCTCCTCCGACATGTTTGGCCAGCGTGGAAGAGTAGGCCAAACACCCTCTGGAGGGGATCTCTAGTGCTCGTCTTGGTGCAGGCAGGAGCACGAGCAGCCAATCACAGGCCTGCACCTTCGGCAGCCTAAGCGGCCTGGTGTGAAGCCCGCTGTGTTTTAGCCGCCGGGTGATGAGCGGTGGCGGTGGTGGCGTTGGCCGGGAGATTACACGACCGGGCGAGTGTGGGATAATATTATTTTCATGTTCTATTGTTTTATTCATGCTTATAGCATCGCTATAAAGCTGTACATGAGGACCAACCCCCATATAAAGCCACTACTACCAAATGAAAGCCCTGCTACTACCAAGCCAAATTTTTTTAATTAATAAACCAATTAATAAATGACACTAAAACGAAAAGCACAAAAAACAAAGCAGTTATCGCAACAAAGAGCCGAGTCCATGAGGTCTCCTGCACATGCCAGACCACAATCACAAACTTCCCAACAAAGCCAGGACGGAGAAGGAGGAGGGGCAGCGATGGAGTGACAAAAAAAGTCACCGCTCATTCATATTAATCGGTCCAATGTCCAAAAAAGTGATGACTTGTTTTTGCGGGGTATGCCCGGATGAATAAAAAATGCCTTTCGTTCCGCGAATCTCACACGGCATTCTGATATAACCGGGGCGAGTGCCCAATTTGGTGAGATATGTACCCTGGACTCCTGGAACACACGCACACTCGCACACTCGCACACTCGCACGCATGACCTGGCACACTTACGTAACAAAGATCCCCCGTGCGGCATACACAGGCTGTTGGGACAAGTGCCGTTCGCGAGCACCTTTTGAGGCTGCCACGGTGCATGAGCGGTGTGGTGTGGGTGTCACTATGCCCGTCCGCCTTTGTCTCCCCAGTGCTCATGTTTTCAAACCGCACCAGGTACTCATATTCGTCACTGTTGTTGGTTGCGAGCGGGAATCGAACTCTCGTCCCCGGGTTCGTGCCACGGTGCGCTCACCACTACGCTACCACTCCCCCTACCGCCCCACAAAGACAAACATCCCCCATATAGCCTTAACAGACTGTTGGGGCAAGTGCTGTGAGCAAGCACCTATGAAGGCCGGCACGGCACACGAGGGGGTGGGTGGCCAGCACCACGCTTGCCCAGTGGCGACGTTTACACGTCGCACCAGGTACTAATTTCAGGCTCGGTCGACCTAGTGGAGGCCCAGAACCGATTCAGATAATCGTCACTCGTGTTGATGGCTGTGAGTGTGAATCAAACTTGGGTTCGTGCCGCAGTGCACTAACCACTACACTACCACTCCCCCCAACCAACAACCGCCATTCGCCACCAAGTGGCGGTGACGTCACCACGTCGCGTGTGCCAGGCTATGTGCACGTTAAGGCCACGTGAAGTGTCGAACGCCCGCTGGCAGGAGGTCACAGGGCAGACAGAGGTGCCATGGGTCGACTGATTGAGATGACTGGCCGATGCACCACCTGTGCCCCCTACTGTACCAACTTGTGTTTTAGCCGCCCAGCGCTCCGCTCGTTGTTGTGAGCATCGTTCCTCTGCCCTCAGTTTTTGCTGGAGGGTGACTGCCTCTAACTGCCCAGTAGCGTCCTTCACGATCCTCCTCCACAGAGGCCGATCTTGACACTGCTGGTACCAGTCAATGGTAAGTCCACTCAGCGTCATCTCTTCTCTAGCCCGTGCCATGCCCGTTTAGCCCCCTCTATCCGGCTGAACAAAAGCTGTTTAGGCATGCGGTGGCTGGGCATGCGGGCTACATGACCCAGCCAACGCAGCCTTGCCTGCCGGAGGAGCTCACCGATGGGACTTTGTTCAGATGATTCAGGGATTTGGTGAGCTCACACAATCCAGCCTAGTTAAACCCAGGATGGATCATAGGCAGGCCAGCCTAAATGTTTATTTCTGACAAAGATGTTCCATTAGGGGGGTCCACGTTTCGCAAGCATAAAGGGAGGGCATGACCATGGCCGAGAAGACCCGAAGCTTTGTGTGGAGCGACAGACCAGGTAGCTTCCACACAGCATTACGCAGCCGATGAAAAGATAATGCCGCTCGACTGATTCAAAGTGAGACCGCAGCTGTCAAACTGGAGCCGGTCATGAGCACACTGCCCAGGTATGGACAACTCTCCACTCTCTCCACAACTGCCCCATCACTAATTGGGAGTTGTGGGGGTGGAGTGTCTGATGGTACAAAATACCCAGGCAGGTGCTTAGTTTTGGTGGGGCTAATGGTAAGGCCCCACCATATAGTGGCATGCTCCAGGTTCAGCAGCAGCGCCTCCAACTCCTCCTGGGAGTGAGCAGCAATCACCAGGTCATCGGCATACATAACATGGTTGACCAAGAAGGAGCCATCCCATGACCACACCCGAGCATCGATCAGCCTCCCACCAGTACAGCCATCGAAGGCTTCATGGACTATGTCGTCGAAATAGATGTTAACTAATGTGGGAGCCAGAGGTGATCCCTGTCGCACCCCAAGGTGATCAGGGAATGGCTCCGATTCCCGGCAACATAGTTTCACCCGGGCCTACTCACCATCATGAAGGTCCTTAATGATTGTGAGCAGAGAGTTAGGGACTCTGAAAGCACGAAGAACAACCCAGAGGCCAAGCCTACTAATGGTATCATAGACCTTGACCAGGTCAATAAAGCAGAAGTGTAAGGTGTGTTGGAATTCCCTACACCTCTGCTGTAGCAGACGGACAGAAAATATGGCATCTTTGCAGGATCGCCCTTTCCTGAAACTACATTAGGGCTCCGCAAGCCTCTCTGCAGCGTGCCTGGCAAGGCAATGTTGAATAATCCTTGCCAGGACCTTTCCGGCACACCGAGGACTGAGATGTTACAGTCTGTGCGGTCCCCCTTGTTAAAGAAGGGAACCACCAAGGCATCCTTCCAATCCTGCGGAACCCGTCCAGTGGTCCAGACCACCCCAGCTACACACACATCTGTGTTCTCACACCTGTGTACACAGACGGATGTACACCTTAATGTAGTGCTTCATTTTAGTCGGAACAGTCCGGAACGCCGTTTAAAAATAAAAAAACATGGGCACGCCACATCCGTCTCTCCTTATTTTGTCCTCATTTCGTTCGTAAGAAACAGTGACATTTTGGAGTGAACTACTCTCTCAACATCGAGGCCACTTGACCGAACACAATATCAATCGGCACACGTTTGTTTTCGTTCACGAGACAGCTTGATTTGTTTGGCCGCGTCCGGTACCAGAGGGTGTACGGCAGTGCACTTCGCTTATTTTCAGAATGTGAGAATCGAAGATCGTACAAATGTATTGATCTACTGCATCGCGAGAAATTAAACAGTGATTCTCCGCGTCGTTACAGCCACAACAGCCGTCATCATTCGCACGAGTCTTATTGAGTTCGCGTGTATTCCTGTACACCAGTGTTCCTCACACATTTTCAGAGAGGTGGGGGGGGGGGGCACTTTCGCCGATATGACGTCATCAGTGTGTGAGGGCCGACACACATTTGAAACCATTGGGGGTTTGACAGCAGCACGATGATGCTGATGATGGGAGGGTGTTTTCATTTGTTGTGTGATTGTCGGCGGTTGCACGTCAGGGGCCACACTAAAGGCCACAAGGGGCCGCCAGTGGCCCGCGGGCCTTGCAAGGAGACTGGTGTACGACAACATTTGTGCTCTGTGCTTACAAGACCTGACCCAAACAAAAATTAAATGTCGATTTTTAAAATACCGACCGCGAAAATCTCCTTCGGTCAATCAGGTCTCCCCACTCATGGCATTGACAACGCAACGGTCAGTCACGCGATTGCGTAGAGAATATAAGCAACAAATAAATGAGGCGGCAATAGACCTTCCAGTTTGTTTTTGTTAAACCGATGCCGACAGATACATTAATAAATACAAAACTACACTCCCAGAAGGCCGCTTGGCCGGCGGAATGTAAATGATCAAAATAGATCCGTATTATTTATGTGTCGGGGCAGATACGGGAAGGAGGGCGTGCCGTCCAATTATTTACTTTGTTCCTACCCGTGAGACGTACGGGCATTTTTCTGTTGTGCCCTGGAGGTGGCAACCGTAGCCCACGCGGATGACGGATCAGCGTCGGCGCGACCTCAGTGGGGAGGCCGTGCCGACGACAGCGTGATAGGATCGCCGCGGGGTGAGGGGGGCCGCTCGGGGGAGCCTGCGGAGCGGGGTAGGGTCACGTGGAGTCGGTTCTCCTTGCAAGGGCGGAGGGGGGGGGGGCAACAGGTACGGCCAGGGTACAGGCAGCTTGTCCAGTCCAGTGGGAGACAGCAGGGGCAGGTGGTGCCAGTAGAGTCATTGGTGTCCGCGGACGAGTGAAGGGGACATGAAACTAGATTTGAAGCTTTCGTGACTGCAAGGATTAATATTCTTCGGTTTTTTCGGTAAAGTCACGTAGGTAAAAGATTAAAATTAATAAAAGTAAAATAAAAGAAAAATATTTATTAATTTTAATTTTTTACCTACATGACTTTACCGAAAAAACCTAAGAATATGGGACATGAAACATCTCGCCACTGTAGCCCCAACGGTGGTGAGATGTTAACTATACTGTTAGGTTTTTTCGGTAAAATCACGTAGGTAAAAAAAATTAAATTAAAAGTTAATAAAAGTAATAATGGAAATAAAATAAAATAATAAATCACATGTGATTTTTTTAATTTCCATTATTACTTTTATTAACTTTTAATTTTATTTTTTTACCTACGTGACTTTACCGAAAAAACCTAAAAGCATGAATCCTTGCAGTCACGAAAGCTTCAAATCTAGATGTTAACTATTTCGTGACTTTACCGAAATCACCTAAGAGGAGGAGGTCGCTTGTTCGATCCCGACCCTGACGCCTGCTATATATTTGGAGTGTGCATGTTTCTCTCTCCCCGATTTTTCTCCGGGTTCTCCAGCTTTTCACTCCACATTTAGAATTAATGTCACGTGTTTAGAGTATTTGGTTGCTACAAATGCCCACGTGGCGATGATAAGCAACTTCGTTCAACTATCTCTGACCAGGTCGCTTCTGAAAAAGAGCTACACAGCTCAGTGGGCCTTACCCTGATAAAATAAAAATATATTATTTTTCAAACGCCGTGAGCGCGCGGGCACGTGAGCGGGCGCCCTTTAGGAACGCTGGCAAAGCGAGAGTAAAAGCCATGTGGGTGGAAAACATTGGCTTTAGGTCCCGCGGTGTCACCGTTGTTATCGACCAAGGCTGCAGAACCCATGGCACATGTGGCGGCACATGCCGGCAGCACGCAGCCTAATGGCACGCGGCCTGCCACCGCGCAAAGCCGACGGCTGAGAAACGGCCCCCTAAATATTTACCCGTCTCTGCGAGCATCTTAGCCGCGCCAATTTTAGCACGCGCAGTAAGAGTAAGGCCGAATACTTTTGCCACAAGGCTCAGGGGGTGGGTTTTCTTGTGTGGCCCATCGTTGATATTTCAAATTCCTATTCGCCTCTCACGAAAGAAAAAGTTCCTCCACCCCTGTTATAGCCTCTGATGGGAAATTCTACAAATACATCGGTAGACTGTTCGTTTTCCTGCCAAAGTTTTTTTATTGTCACGGCAATAATATCCACATAATCATTCACGTCTTATGACGCGGGCACTCGTATTAGCTATCGCTGACGTACCACGTGCGTGGAATTGCCCCGGCTGCGTGCGACACGTCTACCGAGAAGTTCCACAATTTCACGGCTCCGTCAGAAATGTCATGGATACTCAGAATCAGTACGTTTATTTATTTGAAACTAGAGCGATACGTCCAGTAGCCGTCGTTGCTTACATACTCCCCGCAATAGCACGAATGATCAATACCAGAATAGGTGGCTCAGATATCTTATAGCGGGTCCACACCTAAGCAATCAAACTGCGCGACCACAACCAGACGCCATATATATCTACCGTATGGTAGCTTCATCGTTACGGTTGCCACCAGTCCTGGATTTCACGGAACATCTTACTTGTTTAAGTAGCTGCCATCCTGGGGAATCCCTTCGGTATTTCCAGGAGAATAAAATTCCTGCTTTTGACAGTTGTGCAAGAATACACACTCAGGGCAATGCATTTACATGTCGCATCTGCGAGCCTGTGGGGGCTCTATGCGAGTCTACAGGCGTGTATGCGATCTACATGGGTCTCTCTGGGAGTGTCTATAGCCTCCCTACGCACGAGACACGGTGACAACTTGTGGAGATATTCTCCCTCCCATGTACAGAGTTAGACTGATGCCCTTAATCTAAGTTGTCTTGTGGCTGTTGTTGTTGTTTGACTTGCATCCCACTGGGATTTTTACACAGTGTTGGTGTACGGTGCTTTTTCTGAAATATTTTGCTGTCTTTTCTTGGATTTTCTGTTCGCACATAGTCACTTTAAGATGTTTTCTTGTTCATGTTTTAGTTTTTTGTTTGTTGCGGTTGCACCCGATTCAAGAGCCGAATGGCTCACAGGGCTATACCTAATAAAAGAACTTGAACTTAATGACAAGTGAAAGTTCTTTTCACCCCGGTGGTGGCAACTGCACCAAGACAGCAAGTAAAACCGGCGCCGCCGTCCATTGAGTATGGACGGAGACTGCGTGCCTCCCAGGATAGTCCTGAATCAGGTCGGGTATCCGTGGGTATCCAAGGGTGACCCGCAGTGACGTAGTGACTACATATCAGTGGCGTAGTGACTACATTATCAGTGGCGTAGTGACTACATTATCAGTGACGTAGTAACTACATTATCAGTGGCGTAGTGACTACATTATCAGTGGCGTAGTAACTACATTATCAGTGGTGTAGTAACTACATTATCAGTGGTGTAGTAACTACATTATCAGTGGTGTAGTAACTACATTATCAGTGGTGTAGTAACTACATTATCAGTGGTGTAGTAACTACATTATCAGTGGTGTAGTGACTACATTATCAGTGGTGTAGTAACTACATTATCAGTGGTGTAGTAACTACATTATCAGTGGCGTAGTGACGACATTATCAGTGGTGTAGTAACTACATTATCAGTGGCGTAGTGACTACATTATCAGTGGCGTAGTGACTACATTATCAGTGGTGTAGTTACTACATTATCAGTGGCGAAGTGACTACATTATCAGTGGTGTAGTGACTACATTATCAGTGGCATAGTAACTACATTATCAGTGGTGTAGTAACTATATTATTAGTGGTGTAGTGACTACATTATCAGTGGCGTAGTGACTACACTATCAGTGGTGTAGTAACTACATTATCAGTGGCGTAGTAACTACACTATCAGTGGTGTAGTAACTGCATTATCAGTGGCGTAGTAACTACATTATCAGTGGCGTAGTAACTACATTATCAGTGGTGTAGTAACTACATTATCAGTGGCGTAGTAACTACATTATCAGTGGCGTAGTGACTACATTATCAGTGGCATAGTAACTACATTATCATTGGCATAGTAACTACATTATCAGTGGCATAGTAACTACATTATCAGTGGTGTAGTAACTACATTATCAGTGGCGTAGTGACTACATTATCAGTGACGTAGTGACTACATTATCAGTGACGTAGTGACTACATTATCAGTGGCGTAGTGACTACATTATCAGTGGTGTAGTAACGACATCAGTGGCGTAGTGACTACATTATCAGTGGTGTAGTAACGACATCAGTGGCGTAGTGACTACATTATCAGTAGCTTTGGTCACCAGGCGAGGCCAAGGCACCCCGTACCCCCACGCGAGTTAAGCTACTGGTGACCCCGCAAGGTCAGTTGGAACCAAGGAGTGTCACTGGCGGTCATTCGGGGGGCGCAGGTCAGACCGCGTTCGCCGCGCCGCCTTCGCCCCATGACCCGACCCGTCCACGAACGGCAGGCCGTGGGGTCCAGGGCGACCTTCGCGTCGCGCGACCCGAACGGGTGCCCCGGCGCGAATCCAGACCTTCCAGATCGACGCTCCAGAGCCAATTCCGCGGTCGCCGGGCAACCGCACGGCGTGCCAAAACTGAGGCCCCCTCTCTCGAACGTCCCGTTCCAAAAAAATTCCGCGAACGACACGCGAGCAGCCTCCTCGGGTTTCCGGCGATGGGCCGCAACGGGGCCCCACCGCTATATTTGTTTGCTACAGTTTCAACGTTGTCAATTTAAATAGCTCCACGAAACGTACAGTATCGTTGCCCGCGAGCCACTAAAAGCCCGTGGAGCTCCGTATAAAAATAAAAAACACACGCCGGCTTTTGCTCGAGGATCGGCTGCGAATTATTATTAGGTGCCTGCGCACGCAGACACGAAGCCCTTATTTAGGAGGGCGGCGTTGATCGTGCGTGCGGTGACCACGCGTCCGTCGGCTGCCCATCTCGTGCTTTGGGGGTTCCTGCCGGGCTGTGGAGGTGACTGGGGCTGCGACGGCGGTGGTCAGGACGCCGTGGCTACACAAGCCCCGAATCACTCGAGTTCGAATCCTGGCCGCAAATGGCGAGTGACATACGAAACCGGTTCTGGCCACTCCGGTGCGGTGATGTATGGTCAAACAATCCCACACCCTCCTCCTCCTCCAGGACCGGGACAACATGGGGAGGCCCTCTTGCAGCAGTGGTTTGACAAAGGGCTGTTAGTTAGTAGTCTATAATGCGAAGGTGGCGCGTGGCTGTGAACTAAGTGCCTGGCAGCAGACCACAGCGTGTGTCGCGCAGACATCACCACGTGCTGCAAAACTCCCAACCTGTTAGGCTGCCAGCTAGGCAAGGAGATGGCAGTACAGCGAGTGGGTTAATATAAATTGTCTGTGCAGACCTCTCAGTTTTATCATCTCTACGCATTGGGTTTCACACTCGCCACGCAAAAGGAAATCTGCCGAATATCCCAATGCAGGATCCTTCCAATTTTTTATTAATATTTGGTGAGGCTCTCTTGGATAAACAAGTCACGTTCATATTATTATTGGCCTATGACCAGTGGTTGAAATGTGGCCGGCAGGCGATGGTATTCCATACCGGCACTTCTCAGATACACCGAGCATGAATACCGGCACTGTTCGGAATGATTCATATTCGTATGCTGAGACGTCTCCGCAGATGGGAAGTGGCAGTGCGTAAACACGGGCTGCTGCTGCTGCAGGGCGCAGAGGGTTCATACCCTGGCTCCTACATCCACACTTCCACCAGAGGTCGCAAACGGGTTTTGATTCCTTAACCGTACCCGGCCACACCAGGGTCACAAATGGGTACCCGTACCAGTACCCGGCCGGGTACGGGTACCTGTTCCCTACCTGTACCCTACCCGAAATGAGTGACAAACGGTTACTCACCAGTGACTCACAGCCTACCCGTACCCGGCCGCACCAGGGTCGCAAACGGCTACCCGTACCCGGCCGGGTACGGGTAGTCGGGTATCGGGTAGGGTACGGGTATCGGGTACCCGGTTGCGACCTCTGACTTCCACCACTGCTTGTGGAATAATCGCCCAGAGTGCCCCCTGATATCATCAACATTTGCAAGCCAAGCAGCGCTGAGCCTCGGCAGTGCGTGGATGAGCAACCGCCATGCACAAAGAGGTTGTCACAGAGCTTCGCGGTGGGTGGTAGAGAACAGTGCAGGTAATTCCAACGTTGTACTGTAGTTCTATGTTTCCACATCTATGGCCCTCGTTGACCTGCACAGGCTGTCATCCGGGAGTGGACTGACAAAAGTGCTGCGTGTGTCCATATTTTATAATTAACATCACTGACGGGGATTACTTTCAGCTGGGTCCGTCTGATACGGTGACTGGAAAGTTTGTTCCAAAACCAACACACCACATCAGTCTACATCTCGAGATGGCTGTGGCCATCTGTTCATCACAGGGACTCCTCTACTTTCGAACGAGTTCGGTTCCAGGGATCTGTTCGTCAGTCGTCTTGTTCTCAAGTCCAACTTTACTCCTGTCGAATCCAAACGTGTTGTACGGCGTGTACACTAACCACAGGGAATGGCTTTAAAAGTTGTACAATCTCCTGCAGACGTAGACGCTGCCTCCGCCGTCTATTGTGCGGTGGTTGAACTTACGACTCTCGGTCCGCACAGGCAGCTGGACATACGGACATGTTTGTTCGTACCTCTGGAAGTTCGTAAGTTGAGTGTTCGTAAGTAGAGGAGTGCCTGTGTTGGTGTTGTGGTGTACCTAAACAGATCGTCAAATGCCAAAATTGCTCATGTACACAAGAGCTGACTCCCCCAAAACAAACAATGACCCTGAACACCCCCCCCCCTTTCTCTGCCCCCCCTGCCCCCCATCCAAACCCCGAGCTATAAAAAAAAACACCTTAGGGGCATGGAACGTTTCCCAGAAAGGCCAACAGCAACATGGCAACACCAGCGCCACAACAGTCCCTACCCGCACCGGCTTACACGCGTGCCACTCAACACAGGGGCTACGGCTCCGCACGCTTCCTGTGCGGTGTGAGAAAGTGAGCTACTGCAGGGCTTGCGCCTTTGCCCGTCTAACGGAGGACCGAGGGCAAACGATATTGCCATTTGTACGATTGTGAGTGCAAATCTGTGTCTTCAATCATCGCTAAAATTCCACTGAGGTCGGACTATGGGAACCGGTTACCGGGCTTACCCAGTCGTCATTTAACAAAAACTAATTCTACGACACACGGCATTCGATTAATGTGCACCATATAACATCTTTCGTGTCCTTCCGAAGAAAATAACAAAATGAGACAATAATTCTCCTGCGTAAATCTGTCTTGCCACGTAAAAATGTAAGTATTCTTTTTTTGCAAGAACCATCGGTGCGTAATTTCACGTGATATCAGCAGCTTTGATTCAATACAAGCAAACACTGGGCCCAATTCCACACACCACACAGTGTCTCATCAGTGGAGTCGGCTCTAATCAAGGACCCTGTTTTTAAGATTAAGGGTCCTAGTTTAACTCAAAATCATAAAAATGTTATGATTAGAGTCATTGTGGAGAATGTAAATAAAACCATAGATATTAAGGGGACGTATTGTCTTGACTTAAAGCTTCCGTGACTGCAGGAATTCATATTCTTGGGTCTTTCTGTAAAGTCACGTAGATAGGCTCAAATAAAAGAATAAAAAATAACAGAAAACTACGACATTTCGATCGATTATTTCGATTGAAACGTCGTAGTTTCCTGTTGTTTTTGATTATTTTCTTTGAGCCTATCTACGTGACTTTACCGAAAGACCCAAGAATATGGAACGTATTGTCTTCTTATTTATTTGACAACTGCATAGGTTAGCTGAACAACTGACAACACAAATAAGTAACGTCTCCACCACATGCCCGTCCCTTCACGTAAAAAATAAATGCGTCTCTTACACGACCCATCATCCTCCGCATGACCTGCCCAGAGCAGCATTGATTCAACGCGAGCAAAAACTCTGGACTGGAATTCGACACAAATTGTCCCTTCGCCAGCAGAGCCAGGGTTTTCTCGGATCACATTATTTTCCATAAAGCTAGGAGCCACACAGAGTAAAAGAGACGTGGGGGGGGGGGGGGGGGAGGATCCATGCCCGTAAGTTGGGCAGTAGTTCACCGAGCAAGCCTGCCTCTGCCGATGAGCCTCTTGTGCCGAAACCGGTCCAGGGTTTTGCTCGTGCTGAATGAATGCTGCTGAAAATGACGCGCTTGAATAATTGTTTTTTGGGTTACATCGCGTCGATATAAACGTGTCGTTAAACCCGCCACCACCCGACACAGCCAATTAGTAAGGTTTGTCATGTAAACAGAACATACCAATTCGTTACTAGTACAGCACACCGGTGTTTTGGAGAGCAAATCCACAACATTTACAATGATGCGCTTCCCAGGAGGCCGTGGGAAATACATTTAGCAAACGTCTGCTTATTAATTATTATTTTAATATTCTTCACAATAAAGCGGGCTGATGATTATTTTGAGTTGCCAATTGACGGATTGTTCGAGTGACAAGCCCCTGATTGGTGCCCTACAAAGCGCACACACACACAGGAGCAGCAGCAGCAACACACGAGAGACACTGCGCCCTCTAACGCAATTCAAAGGCCAGTCCACACACACACACGGAGCAAACAGCAAATAAACAATACGAGGTCTGGACAAAGAAATCCGACCACTCTCCAGCCACGTGTGCTGCTGTTACTGCTGCAGCAACATCCAGCCATTTAGACCGAGGGTAGAACGGCAACTTTTGCAATTCACCCACGAGGCCACGATAATAAATAAATAAAATCCACTTTGCTGGACGGAGGCAGTAACAACCACGTGGACGAGAATTGTACGACACACGCAAGAAAACATCACAACAGCAGCAACGAAATGCGTCGAGTGAAAACTTTTTTTTGACCGCTCTACCGCGGGGCTTTGGGACGCGATGTGACTCAACTAGCACGGATCGATCAGCCGATTGATCGATCGGTTGGAGCCAATCCCATTTGAATGAAGCCTCCCTCGATAGCGGAGAATGCTTGTGTACAATCCAGCGCGATCCGTGTATACCCTAGGACAATTATATGGAGCGATTAATTAAGAAAACGTTGTAATTGTTGATCGTTACGCAATCTCCACGCACACACGTGCGCGTCGTACCACCAATCTCAAGGTAAGTGTGCGCGAGTTGGATTGTACTTAAGACTGTGGTATAGGGACTTCTCGCCCACCCTACACCTACCACTATTAAGGGCACGTGTACAGAACTGATTTTCAGGCTGTGGTGTAAAGGAATTCTCTAGTCTGTCTTATACGGGCGAAAAGTCCCGATATGTTGCTACTTACTGCATGTATAGCACTGTACACACGTGGCCCACGTGTGTGTGTGTGTTACACAAACACGTAACACACATGTTGGGTGGAGAGCGGTCGTGTAGGGGGTAGCGCTACGAACCTGACCCGGGTTCGATTCCCGATCACGGCCAACACCCAGCGACGATTATCTAAACCGGTCCTGGACCTCCCCTAGGTCGACTCGGCTTTAAATGACTACACCTGGTGCGGTGTGTAATAATCGCCACTGGGGAGACAAAGGCGGCCGGGCGTGCTGTCGTTACACCCACCACCTTCCGTGTGCCGTGCCGGCCTTCATAGGTGCTCGCTAACAGCACTTGCCCCACCAGTCTGTTAAGGCTACACGGGGGATCTTTGTAATTAGTGACACTAGCATTGCTGGTGATATCAGAACCAGTTCTGGGTCAAGTTGGCTTGAAATATCAAGTCCATTCATACAAATCGTGCTAATGTCCTGGGGAGGGTGATGCGACTTTTAAGTACAAATCTGTAATTGAGAGAAATCCTCAACACGACGAAAACTACTTTTTTTTAAAAATGACAATTTAAATAAACACACAAACTACAACCTTGCTGTGTGTGTGTGTAAACCACGTAACAACACTGCTGGAAGCAAAAGGCGGCCAGCCGTGGTTCCTGGCCACAAATTATCTTCTGAATCGATTCTCTCCCACGAGCACCGACTTGATGTTTCTAATAGTCTGCTTCTGCAAAATGTATCAACAAATATGACTTTGGGTCTTTCGGTAAAGTCACGCAAGATAGATAGGTACAAAGAAAATAACAACGTTGCATGGAAACCCTCCCCGTAGAGGCGGTTAAAGATTTCAGAACATGAATTCCTACAGTCACGAAAGCTGAAAGTCAAGATTCATCAACAAACGTTCACCAAGACGTGGGAGGTGGAGGGGGTAACGTTTAGTGCGCGTTATTGACATGAAAACAACAACAACAACAACAACACTCACCACCAAAGTGTCATCCCAGCAGCAGCCATCTCGCCACCGTTCCATTGTTGAGTCCCAGGCTAAAGCCTCCAGCAAAGGGGCTTGTCGGGCTGGAGGGTACAGGGGGTCACCCGGGGTGTGTTAAGGATGAGGATGAGGGATGAGGATGGGGTACAGAGATCCGGGGGTTGTAGTCGGCCACCCCCAGGGTCCGAGACCCTACGAACTGGGTCACCTCATGGTCCGGGAGAAGGTGGAGCAGGCTGGTAGCAGCAGGGAGAAAGGGTATCTCCTTCACGGAAGAAGAGGAGGAGATGCGGAGGGTGGTTCGACTTGAGTCTTCTTCTTCTTGAAGATCCGTGACCCGATCTCAGCGGGAACAATGTGCAAAAGTGCCACGCCACACCGCTCCCTCTTCCTCCTCCTCCTTCTCAAAGGTTGCTCGACATTCAATTAGCTAACGCGTGGCTGAAGAAGGCGTCGTTGTGAGTGAATCAATCGGGTTTTGTGTCCGGTTGTAACGCCGTGCTGCAGGCTATGGGGCACCCACGCTTTGTATACACACCACTCGGTTGTTGATGAAAGTTGGCAAATCGGTTTGCCTCGGGGTGGCACTGCAGTGTGGTGATCACGGAAACTTTGTCATGCTGCTGCTGGCTTCAAAATACTAACCCCTGCTGCTGCGTGCAATGCAATTGTGATGATACTGCTACTGATGCTACCGCTCCTGCTACTGATGATGATACTGCTGATACTGCTGATTCTGCTGTTGCTGATGATCCTGATGAGGCTGCCTTTGCTGCCACTAAGGATTATATTGCTCCCGCAGGCGATGTTAATACTTGAATGCTGCAATTACTGCTCCCTGCTGAATGATATCGCTGCGAATGATACTCCTGCTGCTGCTGATACTGAAGCTGCTGCTGCTGTTGGCTGTGCAGCACGAACAGCTGAAAGACGAGCGGACTAGAGAGTTCGGCCCGCGTTTATTTTTGTAATTTCCTTCAGAGTTTAAAAATAAAAGTACCCATCCGACGACTCTCACACGACCAGAGCCACGTGGGCACAGCTGTCCATCTGCGCGCATTCACACGCGACACACACACACACATCGACAAGAGCCTCTGTGTGTGTAGCGTGGACAGCCCGTGGACATTGTCCTACAAAAGCAAATCCTAAACCTCGTGGCTAGGTGACTTTTTTCAAATGGCCCACGCAGAGTCAGCAGGGGTCCCATTCCCATCTCGGTTCTCCCCCCCCTTCCTCTCCCCGCCCCCGGCTTAGCCAGCCCATTCGAGACGGCCAAACCAATTAGCTCCGTGCATCGCCACCACCAATGGTTAGTGATGGGCCCACTGGCCACCGCCTACCGAACATTTAATGTTTTGCCCTCCATCCACAGTTGCCCCTTTGATATGTATAACATCCTGATGAGATGACGGCAGAGATATAGATGGAAGTGCGATGCGGACATAAATAGAGCAGTGGTCAAGATGAGTTAAGATAGAGAGGAGAGCGAAGTGTTGTTGGTTTTGTAACAAGCAACTTTGTTGTGCCCCTGCTACGCCACTGGAAGGGGAGCAGAGTCCACACGGATATAAACGTAAGGCGTGGAAATGGGAGCGGGAGATTGGGGAGAAAAAGAATGGCAAATAAGAGGAAAATTATTTAAAGGGAATAGAAAAACTGCAGAAATGGTAAAAATAAGATGAGGACAGGGAGGAAGAGGCTACACAAGGTCCTCGAAGCTGCGACACGGAGCAACATGTGTTTTCGCAGAGGGCAGAAGGGGGTTGGCCACCACGGGAGTCATTTAGATCAAGGGTGGCACAGTCGGGTGTTTTTACAATCGGGTTTAATTGTCTTTTTATATTAAACCCGATCATGAGATTGTGAGAAATCCGGTTTAATTGGTTCTAATTGCAGAAGCGCACTTCTCAACGATGGGCTTCATCCATTCCAAGCTAAGGTACTCACTGGCGCCCACGATTGTGGAGAATCTCGTGTTCATCACGACCAACCTGCCCGCCGCATTCTACGACTACCCCGTGCCCGACGGCCCCCCCGAGTACGATAGCAGCACCGACGAGGAAGCAGCCCGAAGCCTATCAGAGTTTCGTATTCAATAAACCAGGTTTTAATTCCCTAAAATCGGGTTTAATTGTATTAAAGAAAAAACCCGATGCCTGCCGCTGGAAAAATCGGGTTTTTTCCACCCATGATTTAGATGCTTTGGAGAAAGATATAGAGGTGATATGGGAGAGATCAAGACATGTTACTGAGCGAATGTTCACTGGCCTTGAGAATGTGAGCTGATGCTTGATGAGCCACTGTTTTCGTGACTCTGTGAACCCTGAGTTGCCTCCCGCGGCCACCACCACGACCACCATCACCACCATCATCATCAGCAGCAGCTCCACGGCCCAGAAACAGCAGACCAGCCTCCTCCCCCCATTCGCCAGACGCGGGTATATTTAGCTATCGGTCAGTGTGTTTTTTTTTTCTCTGCAGGCTAAAAAGGTGTTGCTACCCAATAACACAACCGTGCATTTAGTGTCGAGGGTCCCTGGCGTGATGTCATGTTTGGCACACTGGGCTTACAATCCAGAGGTCACCGGTTCGATCTCCTGGCGCGACGGTTGAAATAATGGACAGACAGACAGCTTTTTTAAATCCTTTATATTAAGTTCACTTGCTTGCGTGCTTGCTTGCTTACGACCGTGCAAATCTTTCGGTCGTTTTTTAACCCACTTCCCGTGATCCAATCGAGCTGACATTTTGCACACAGACTCGTTGTGCGTGACAATTAATTTTCGTGAAAAAAAATTCTTAAATTTTACACTGTTTAGGGAAAAAATTTAAATATTTAATTACCAATTGCTTAATGGTGGCAGACAATCATCTGACCCATAGGTGGCAGCCATCTCAAGCCAGAGGACGAGAGGACTCTAGCCGCCACGCATATAAAGGATTTATAGTGAAAAACTTTGTTTTTACGGGTTATACTTGTTTTAAAATGCAAAAAACCTCTGTCCACCCAGCAAATATCCATTGGTAAACGCCACAGTTGACCGGCAGGTGGCGTGTGGTGGAGGACTGCAACGTGTGGCTGCGCCCACCACTTCCAAGACGTCTGATCAGCGTAGTAGAAGAGTAGGCCAAATACCCACTAGAGGTATTGCTAAATCTGGTTGTGAGAATTGTCGTTGGATAAATTGCGCGTTAAATCCTTGTACGCGTGACAATGTCATTGGCTGTGTTGGGGTAGTGGAGGGTTCCAAGTAACATTGATTTAGTGAGTTAATTTCGTAGCCTAACCCAGTGGTTCTCAACCGGGGTCCATGTGGAACCCTGGGGGTTACGTGGCAATGTCCCAGGGGGTACGTGATGAGATTTAGAAACGTGCGAAATTATATCAGACACGAGAATGGTGAATACTCATGTATGAATCTGGCAATATCAAATAACTGCTATCAAATGTGAATCAATATGGTAACCATGAACGATGTTAAATGCCTTTTCTAAACTTATTGATCGTAGTAGTAGGGTTTTACCCTTTAAACTGGTACAAAACTGACACCTTTATACAAGTCAGTTTTGTGCCAGTTTAAAGGGTAAAAACCTACTATATTTTGCCACTAGTAAAGGAGGTCTCATAGTGTTATTGATTGTAAGCAATGTTTGGTTTCTCAGAGTAAACAGCGAGCGCCAACAACATTACATCACGCGTGCAGAGCGTCTGTTGAATTTGATCGCTTGCAGTTACGAGCTCACAAATTGGACAATTGGGTTAAAATATCGATGTTCATTTATTCATTAATTTAATTTATCAGAACCATGTTGGGGTCAGGCCAGGGAGGGGGGGGTACTTGAAACGAAATTCAACAAGGGGGGGGGGTTGTACCAGGAACCAGTGGCCGAAACCCTATAATTACGAATCCCATTATATCGGCTACGGAAACCCACGAGTGAAGTGAGTGCACGTGAGGTTACTCTCTTAATGCCGCTAGCAGGGGTCGTCGGAGAGAAATTGCATGGCTGCACCTTCACCGCCCTTCTGAACTGGTGCCACAATAAGCGTAAGTTAATCGCCCCCATTGTCTTGAAGGAGGTCCTCCGTACATGCAGAGGAGAAGACATAACCAAGACACATTCGATAATTGGTTTTTTACCCTTCTCTCTGGCAACAAAACTGACACCTTTTTTTACAAGGAGTCATGTTTGCATAGACCACAATACCTGCAGTCATAATGCAAACAAAAAACATAACTCTGATAATGTATGTGCACTGTCCTTGAAGTTGATTGGTACACACCCGAGACAGCTTTCCTTAGAGCCTCGTCTCACATGGGTTGGACCAGATGACGCCAAAAGGCGCACAACTCAAAGACAATGTACCATCAGAGTATGAGAGCTCGGGGTAAGCATTTACACCATTGGAACCACATTTGCCAGTAAAAAATATGATAATTGATTTTTTACCCTTTTACCTGGCAACAAAACTGACACCTTTTTTTACAAGGAGTCATGTTTGCATAGACCACAATACCTGCAGTCGTAATGTAAACATTCCTCATGTCGCCTTAACAGACTGTTGGTGCACGGCACACCACGGGATGGGTGGCCAACAACACGTCCAGACGCCTTTGTCTCCCAAGTGGCGATGTTTACACAGCAACGCACCCCTATGCATGGTTGCCACCTTTTCGACCCAAGTTTGTCACAACTGTGCAATTTGACTGTTACAAATTTCAACGCAACACCCTGGTCCTCTATCAGATCTCGGTGACAAATCATACATTTCTGCCTCGCGAGAACACAACGGATGCCAACAAATTCCTGGACTATTCGGGTCAACCCCCGGTCAGTTGTCAACTCAAAAGTCTAACACCGTGCTTCATCTCCCAATTGAGGTTACTTCGAGGATTTGGGCGCTATACATCTCAACACGATAAGCCCCTTTGTTGGGCTATCATTTGTGTTAGCCAGGTCGCTTGTGAAAAATAAGTTAATACCTCAGTGGGCTTTACCTGATAAGATATAAAAAAATGATTTAAAGCTTTCGTGACTGCAGGGATTCACATTCTTGGTTCTTTCGGTAAAGTCACGTAGAAGGGAAATAATAAAATAATAAACAAGTGAGAATTGTATTGTTTGATATTTACTTTATTTTTTCCCTTCTACGTGACTTTACCGAAAGAACCAAGAGTATATAAAAAATTGCTTAGCTTTATCTGTTTTTTAAAATATTTATTTCAAGTGATTTGTTTACCTTTCCTATTCTTTCCCACTCCTATCGTGTTTTTGTATTATTTGTTGCCGCTCTTACCGGACATCTGTAAAACAACAACAACCCAAAGAGCTTTACATCTCATCGGCTTCCTCCTCCAGCCCCTAAATACAAACTCATTAAATTGATTCTAGATTTGAAGCTTTCGTGACTGCAAGGATTCATATTCTTAGGTTTTTTCGGTAAAGTCACGTAGGTAAAAAATTTAAATTAATAAAAATCACGACGCTTCGGAGGCAACACAAGCTTCCGTCTTCAGGTGGAACCGTCACAGCCCGACAGCTGTATCACGTAAATGACAAATGAGAAATTACAGGAGCTACCACTCCGTATATATATTAAAGTTGTCCAAACAGCACGTGGCGCGTCGTCGTCGTCACGTCCGGTAGAGCCGCACGTGACTATGACGTCACCCCCACCCCTACCACTCCCACCATCACAGCTCACCGGCCGTGTTTACGTTCCGTCTCGGTGACCTCCCCCCAACCCTCACAACCCCACCTCGCCGTGGCCTCGCGAAGAGCGGCGAGGCGGGCGGACACCGCGGTGCGAGAAGCCCTCGCCGCCATGCCGCCTCGAGCGCGCCGCGTCGGCTGAGCGCCGCGCCCCGCCTCGCGTCTAAGTGGCGGCGGCTGCGGCCTACCTCGCTCTCACGGGCCCTACCCATTTGCCTGAATGCCCTAACGGGCGAGGGGTGCGCCCTGCCCGGTAAGGCAGGAGATTAACCCCCCCCCCCTCCCCGACCCAAAGCTTCGCTTCGAACCAGCCCCTAGTCGTTCCCTTACAAGCCGCACCATGAGCGTGCGCGCATTTTCCCTCGTGCCCGTGACGGAGCGAGGCGACCTGCCGCCTGCGGACGCCGTGGTGAGCTTGGAGCGAAGCGGCGAGCGTCTGTACGCGGGCGCCGCGAGCGGCATGCTGCACCGCCTCGCGATGCCCGAAGGCGCCGCCCGCGCTCGCCTCGTCTGCTCGCGGCCGGCGCCGCCGATGCCTCAGGCGGGGTCGGCCACCTGCCTGCGCGCAGCCTCGGCGCTCGGGCACTTGCTGGTGCTGTGGGCCGACGGCTGCCTACGCGTCGTGGACATGGATGCGCTCGGAGACGCGGCCGTGAGCGGTGCGGCGAGGCTGCGCGGCGTGGCGGCGTTTTGCCTCAACGAGAACCCCGTCGGCACGGAGGCGTTCTGCGTGCAGCTGTGTGTGGCGTCTATGAAGCGCAAGGTCGTGCAGGTAAATAGGGGCGCGATGTTGGCGTACGCCGTGTGAGGCCGGCACTAGTGTGTGGAAGGCACTGTGCGGCCGGCGCTGTGTGTGGAGGGCGAGGGTGTTTGGTGGTCTTGCACGGATGTTGTGAAAACTCGCTTCCTGTGGATGTTGAGGAGGTTGCCCCGTGCCCCTGGCTCGTCCGGGAGAAAGCAGCACAGCGAGTTGATTCGTCGCCATCTGTTTGCATCTGTACGGGGATAGAGTGTTGCTCCCTTGCGCGCGTCGTTTTGCTCCGGGTGCTCCGGTTTCCTCCAGCGTGTATAGACATTCGTTTTAAAATGCAAACCCAATGCAGGACCCACTACGACGACTCAGTTTGGCGTTCCTGGATAAGTCAATCATTTTATTATTATAAATGAAACTGCGGGGTCACGTGTCACCGTTTACACGTGTCAATCAACTGCGAAAGGCGTCTGTTACCTGCGACCTTCACAATAAACCAACTTCCCCCTTTCACTGTCGTCTATTAACTAACTGGATCGATACAGAGGACAAGCCCAGCTTCCTGGTCGAGCCCCATTCATTCGCATGCTCGATATGTTCTATTTCGCCGTCGCTGTCTGTCGAAGGCAAGTGTGGGAGCTCACGTCTTTGTCAGCGTGTCGCAGTTGTCCACCAGCCTCTGAAAATGCACGACCCACCACTACCACGGTGACGACTGGTACAGCACAGTGGTAAACTGGGACTGGCTTGGACCATGACGTTTCCGCCCGACTTGGAGACGCATTTAACAACAAGTCGGTATCGCCTTGCATGCCGATCAGCTTTTGAGATTCGGGAGTGCGATATTCATAATTGTAAATGTTGTGGGTTTTACTCTCCAAAACACCGGTGTGCTGTACTGGGAAAGAATTGGCATGTTACTGGTAGGAACCTCCTGGTTACACCAGCCCACAGGGGATTATTGTGTCCGTCCGTTCGTCGTGCATCCAAAAATGGGAGGGGTGGGGCTGGGTGGGGAGGGGCTGGGTGGGGAGGGGTTGGGTGGAGGGTAGGAGGGGTGGGGCTGGGTGGGGAGGGGCTGGTCACCCCGTGGTGCCCTTATAAAACTCAATGTTTAACCTACTCACGCCGGCTTGTGCCCGCCCTCAGTCGGGCATATTTGCGGAATACACCACGCCGCCGTTTACCCCGGGCCATTGACCGAACAACCCAACGTTCCTACCAGCTCCCTCCGCAGGAATGTGTTTTGTTTACCTGACCAAATCTTCCTAATTGGCCGTGTCGGGTGGTGGCGGTTTTAACGACACAACGTTTTTATTTACGCGATCTAACCCAAAACAATCTATTATGGATATTCGTTATTTCCTTGTTTTTTTTCAGGTGTCTCCCCCAAAACCCCATTATATGCAGAACACGATATGTCGAGGACGCACCTTCATTTTGATGGTTATGTACATTCCAATTGAATAATTTGCATTTCCCACAAATTACCCAATTGGAATATGCACAGCAATGATCATTCGGACTGCGAAAAACTTGGCAAGGGCTGAGCGATGCCTTCTTAAGTAAACAAGCATAGAATACCATTGGAACCTCATTTGCCAGTAGCAAAATATGATAATTGTTTTTTTACCCATTTATCTGGCGCGCCTTTTGGCGTCATCTGGTCCAACACCATGTGAGACTAGGCTCTAAGGAAAGCTGTCTCGGGTGTGGACCAATCAACTTCAAGGACAGCGCATACATTATCAGAGTTATGTTTTTTGTTTGCATTATGACTGCAGGTATTGTGGTCTATGCAAACATGACTCCTTATAAAAAAGGTGTCAGTTTTGTTGCCAGATAAAAGGGTAAAAAACCAACTATCAAGCATAGAATAATAACCGTTTTCCTCATCATCACCGCAGCATCGTTCAGAAAGCTCGCCCCTTAAAGTTGCTCGTCTGTGCCATTCCGCTGCCTCCACAGATTTACCTGGTCCGCGGGGACCGCATTCAGCCACTGCGTGACCTCGCGACCCCGGAGCTGCCCGTTGCCGTGGCAGCAGACGGAGCCTTTGTGTGCGTCGCCATGACAACGCGATACGTGATGCTCAACTCCTCCACGGGAGCCTGCCAGGTTGGCCAAGAGCAATCGGCGTTGTTCATTTACAGCCATTTGCAGACACGCAGCAGTAGATTGATTATAGCCGATGATGATGAGTAGATATGTGGGGTGGAGCAGCAGCAGAGTTGCTGTCGCACTGATCTGTGAATCCAGTGAACTGAGTTTGATTTCCTGGCCATGGCTAATATTGGTTGTGAGTTATATCTGAGCCCATCTCTTTATCCACTCCACATTCCCCTTAATATTCTGGCTTACCACTCCGCACCACCTAATTTTATGCCTGTCTCTCTGATGATTCCATGTTCACCTTTCTTCTGATATGGTGTTGACCTTACTCATACTCTTAGGCTTTTTTCGGTAAAGTCACATAGAAGTAATGATAGAAATAAAATAATAAATCACGACGTTTCGGAGGCAACACAAGTCTCCGTCATCAGGTGTTGACCTTCTTTCAGCTTGTCTGCGATCGGTATCACTCTTGCATTTTTTCCCAACCCTTCACGTTATTATCGATTTGCACCATTGCCGTTGCTGTGCAAATCCACCATCGGGGGGTTATAAGGGTTGAAATAGATTTTTGGTGCTCGAACGTGACAAAAAATGGAGCTCGATTCGATTAGCGATTCCATGAACATTGTAATCAATAATTTATTCCAAAAAAAGGACCTACCGTCCTGCGTCACACGTGGGAACAGAGGTTTCAAGTAATAAATATATAAATGTTTATTGACCGGTTTCTTCGTTTTCTCATCCGCCGCCCGACTGCGCTGCCCAGGAGCTGTTCCCGAGGGAGCAAGAGGAGGAGGAGGATGAGACGGAGGGGTCGGGGGGAACCACCGCCCCCATCGTGAAGCGCATCGCCAAGGAGGAGTTCCTGCTCACTGGGCCCGGCTCGCTCGGTCAGTCTGCCCGCCTGATTCATCAGCCCATTGTGGCAACATCCGTTGTTGTACACTGTGCCGTGTTCCCTGCCTCTTCACCAACCCGCACTGACAAGCGTGGTGTGAAGTACAGTCGGCTCTCGATTATCCGGAGTAAGGTGGGGCCAGGCGAGGTTTGGCCTGGATAAAACAAAGACACGAGTAATAAAAAAACTTCGTAAATTGGGCTCTCCTTCCCCTCCCTCCCGTGCCTAACCCCTACAGACAAACTCCTCCTCCCCCCCCCCCTCCCGTGCCTAACCCCTACAGACAAACTCTTCCCCCCCCCTCCCGTGCCTATATAAAGCCACAACAGCAGATAATTTTTCTCACCTGAAGACAGCCGCTTGTGTTGCGACCGAAACTTTGTGTTTTCTTTTATTATTTTTTCTAACTACGTGACTTTACCGAAAGAACCAGAGTATGGATTCCTGCAGTCACAAAAGCTTCAAATCAAGATAAAATTAGGCTATTAAAATTATTGTTGCAACAACATGGAAATACTGTGATATATAGTGTATGATATACAGTCCACGATAATTGCTTTCTCCATTTGCCAGCATATACAGAGCAGAGCGAAAATTGCGCTGTCAGGAATCGCTGCGGTGCCTAACTTGCACAACAGTTGGTGGTGTGACTTTCGAGAGAGTGTGCAGCCGGTGCAATTGCACCGGAGCCCACAGGCCGAGGGTGAACCCAGATGCTGAGATATGAAGAGGTTGTTGGGTAAATTGGACCGGGTCACCGCATTGTATTCCTTGCCGACGCCAACCTACTCTTCGCCGCTGTCCGCAGGAATGTTCGTGACGTCGGAGGGTGTGTCGCGTCGGGCCCCGGTCCGCTGGGGTGATGGCGTGCGCGGCGCCGCGCTGGCACCGCCGTACCTGCTGGCGCTGGGGGCCCAGCTCCTCACCGTGCACAGCCTCCTGGACCAGCAGCTCAAGCAGAGCATCCCCTTCACGGGCGGGCACTGCCTCGACAGCCTGGAGGGTACGTTGCCCAACGACTCGTGTCTACGCCCCCACAGCCAAGCACCCACATCTTCCCCGTTCTTTCGACGGGTTGTTGACATGAACAACCGCGCCTCCGATCAGCATAGTTGGCTACGTACGTTTGCGAAAGAAGTTCAACATGCGTACGTACATCGTTCAGACTGTTAAGACAAGTGAGTGGGCTTGGGTAGGACACATCGCTAGAAGGGATGTTGGCTGTTGGGCGAGATTGAGTACGGGGTGGCAGGCGAGGAGTGGAACGAGTCCGAGAGGATGACCACTGGAGAAATGGAGCGATGAAATCAGCTTGTGGTGCGTGGGTGCCAAGTGTATTGAAGGTGTTGGAGTGAGTAAACGTGTTTCAGTGAGTGTTCGTGTGTCTAGAGCCTAATCTTTATTTGAAGCTTTCGTGACTGCAGGAATCCATATACCTACGTGACTTTACCGAAAGAACCAAAGAGTATGTCTAGAGCCTGTTTTGGTAATGCATTGCTGAAAGAGGACCACCCCACGGCCATGTGGATCATGGGAATAATTTGAGCACCGTTCATTGTGCTGGTCATTGTGAGTTGGTGAAAGAAAGGTGGCCGGGGCCAGTTCATGGGTGCCACGGTTGCGAGATGTTAACTACCTCGCCTGGTATACAGGAGGTCGTCGGTTCGATCCCGACCCTAACGCCTGTTGATTTATTTTATTTTGTTTCTATTAATTTAATTTTTTACCTACGTGACTTTACCGAAAGAACCTAAGAGTATGAATCCTTGCAGTCACGAAAGCTTCAAATCTAGAATTAAAGTGATACCAATTTTATCGACCCTGGAAGGATGATGGGCCGAGTCAATCCACCCATCGAGGATTTGAGCTCGCGACATTCTTATCGCGAGCTGCTCTCTCTACCCATTAAACACTTCCTCGCCAGAGGTGCTGGGTAACCGGTATTGTGCGCCCGATAGTACGGGCGTGACGAATTGGTTGCGGTGACGCCGGGGGGCGCCATTGCGTGCTCGCGGTGCAGGGAAGCTGCTGGCGTGCGCGGGCGGCCAGCTCTTCGCGCTGGAGCCGTGCTCGCTCGAGAGCCAAGTGGGGGACCTGCTGGCGGGAGGCCGCGTCGACCAGGCGCTGGAGCTGGCGAGGGCGTCGCGTCACACGATGCCCCGCGACCGCTACGCGGTGAGCTGCTCACGAGTGAACGCACCATCGAACGCACCATCGCACGAACGCACCATCGCACGCACGCGGCGACACGGCCGAGTGGTTGCACGCTTGCCCGCTCGCTCGTTGTACTCTGTTGAGCTTGAACTTCTTTCGCACCGTACGTAGCCAACCATGATAACACTGGTCAACACACTTTTTCTGGCATAAGGTATTCCAACGGTTTTAATGTAATTTTGGGGTGCTGATTCCAAATCTGGAATCAGTTTTTGTCTATCACATCAGGTTTTTGAGATCTCAAATATTGCATTTTCAATAAAAACTGCAGAAGAAAAATATTAAATAAATGTGGATATCTACATAAAATTATATTATAAACACACTATCCTAAAAATACAGCACCATATTTTAACACTAAAGGAGTCACTGGCTCGCAACAACTTGCAATCATATGTGACAGAGTTAATTTCGGGTGAAATCAATGAAAATGGGGTATGCCA
Source organism: Lethenteron reissneri (assembly GCF_015708825.2). Classification (NCBI taxonomy): domain Eukaryota; kingdom Metazoa; phylum Chordata; class Hyperoartia; order Petromyzontiformes; family Petromyzontidae; genus Lethenteron; species Lethenteron reissneri. The sequence continues at coordinate 7,514,219 of NC_083834.1, forward strand.
ATAGCATAAAAATGAGATGTGATAGTGCAAATCTGAGATCAGATTTGGAATCAGCACCCTGAAACAACTGCAAAGTCCAGGCCAGAAAAAAATGTTTTTTTTTTGTTGACCAGTGTAATCAGAGGGTACTCTCAGGTTAGAGCGCTCCGGTTTGTTGGGCTGCATATTCCTTCAATCTGCATCGACAAATGTGGCCCCCTTTAAGTCATAATTTCTCTCCAGTTTTACAGAGAAGATGCTGGAAGTTAGACACCACGTACTGATACGTTCCCGCTTGAATGCATATTCTTCTGATATATAAACAGACAAGGCTACGTGCATTCGACACATCCTTGTCTGTTTACATACAAGTACAATAGCCACCCTATATGTGTGTTTAAACGTTTCTAACTTAATTTGTCATTGTAATTTGATTTAAAAAATGAATCTGTCCGAGGCCAACTTCTGCGCATGGAAATGCATAATTTAACATTGGTTTAATTTTCGTGAAATATTTTCAATTCTTCACTCGGAGAACCCTGTAGAGCGGTAAATGCGCACTGCTCTGCGAGCCCGGGCACTCGACTTAAATTGTGGCGCGCGGGCAACATCAGTGACGAGAATAACTGAACCGGTTCCTGGGCCTCCCCCGAGGTCCACGCAGTCTGAAACGAGTACTGTGTGCACTTGCCCCAACATTCCGTTAAGGCTGTACGGGGATCGTGTGTGCTGCGCATTCCCAGTCGCTGTACGAGCGCGTGAAGCAGCAGGCGGGCTTTGTGGAGTTGGCGTTGGGCCGCCTCCCTGAAGCCACGGAGCTTTTCAGGTATCGGCAGTGCCGGATCAAGCTAGTGCGGGGCCTGTAGCAAATGTTTTAAAGGGGCCCTAAATAAAAAAAAATACACAAATATTAAAACACACATTTTTTTACTTGCATAGTAAAGTAATTGTATTTTTTCATTTGCTATACAGCCAGATAATACGACAAATCGCTAACCTTAAACACCAAAGTCATTCATAAAAGTTGAAGGCGGTATAGTACTATAGTAATAGAGCAAGTGTAGATTCACTGAACCGGAATTCATAGCTTGAAAGCATTTAGCACGGGACCCTTGAAATTGCGGGGCCCATAGCATATGCAACTTTTGCTACTCGGATAATCTGGCACTGGGTATCGGACAAACTGAGTTAACACGGGAACAACAACAACAGCTGAGTGGTTGCTTGACTTACGTCAGAAACACCAAACCCAATGGCGTAGCGAGGTTGGCGTCAGCCTTGGTGCAAGCGGTGAAATGTGCCCTCCCTCCCTGCCCAATTTATCCCCCAATTATTAATAGCCAAGAGCGGGGGCCCCTCCATCCTGCGAGCCCCCGGTGCACACTTGATAGCCACAACATTGGAGGCAACGCTATTGGAGAGGTTCCATGTTCGTCTATGGGTTCCTACATAAGTCTGTGGGCAGGGTGACGTAGTGGTAACACTAGTACCTCGCAGTAAGAAGGACCTGGGTTCGATTCCTGAATTGGTTGCCTTTTGCGTGGAGTTTGTATGTTTTCTGCATGGCTTTCCTCCGTGTTCGCCAGTTCCCCCCACAAGCAAAAAACACACACTATAACTGCTATTGGCCAAACATCCCAATCCTGACAATTCGGTGATGAAATTATTAATTGAATTAATGGTTGTTGCAGTTAACTATTAATCGAACGTGTTGTTAAATTAACGAATGGTGGCTCGACAGGAGCGGCCGCCTGGACGTGCGCGAGCTCGCCTCGCTGGTGCCCGACCTCCTGCCGCCCTCCTCCTCCTTCTCGCGCACGCACCCCCCGCTGCACCCACACGCCGACCTCACCACGCTCACCGGGGGACGCCCCCACCTCGCCGCCTCCGTCCGCCGCTTCCTCGCCTCCCGCCTGGCGGAGGCGCGCTCCGCGGGGCCCCCCGACTCGCGCGCTGTCGTGCTCATCGGCGGCGGCGGGGGGGCTCTCCCCAGCCCCCCCCCGCCCGGCCCGCCGGGCTGGCGGGAGGACGTGGACACGGCGCTGGTGAAGCTGTACGCCGAGGAGGGGGACGAGCGGCTCTTCGACCTGCTGGCGGGCGGCGACTGCGCCGCTCACTTGCAAGACTCTGCCGCTCACCTGGAGCGCCTCGGCAGGTGAGTCTTCTTGAGTCCGTGTGCGCGCGTGTGTTTGTTTGTGTTTTGTCGGGAGTGGGGAGCGCTACCAACCTGGCGACCCGGGTTCGATTCCCGCTCACGGCCAACACCAGTGACAATTATTTGAACTGATCGTCTTAGCCTCAAATCAGTACCTGGTGCGGTGTGTAAACGTCGCCACTGGGGAGACAAAGGCGGTCGGGCGTGGTGCTGGCCACCCACCCCCTCGTGTACTGTTGCGGCCATCATAGGAGCTCGCAAACAGCACTTGCCCCAACAGTCTATTGAGGCTACAAGGGGGATCTATTTCTTTGTCGTGGGGAGACAAAGGTGGCCAGGCGCGTTGCTGAATACACCATCACCTCGGGCGCCGTGCTGCTCTTAATAGGAGCTCGCAAACAGCATTTTCTCCGACAGTCTGTTTAATGCAATACGGGGGCATCTGTGCGCCTGCACACGAGTTGATGAGATCCCTCCGTCCCTGTGGTGGTTATCTCCTGCGTGTGCACTGCAGGTATTTTGCACTCGGTCTGCTCTACCACCACCATCAGCAGGACGACGTGGCACTGCAGGTGAGGCCTCGCGGGATTGAACCTTCGCACGCCCACTGGGTCCACCCGCTAGCCAATGCCGGATTATCTTAGAAGCAAAAATAGTTACATGCTATGGGCCCCGCGCTTTTTAAGGCCCCGCGCTAAATGCTTTCAAGCTACAAATTCCGGTTCAGTGATTCTGCACTTGCTCTATTACTAAAATGTAATGTCTTTAATATGCAAGTGAACAGCCTGTGTAAGTCTACACAGGGGGGATCTTTTGTCTTCGTGTTCTCACCAGTACTGGGTGCGAGTGGTTGACGGGGAGCTGAGCGACGCATCGCGGCCCGACCTCTTCTCATTCGTCGTCGACTTCCTGAGCTACTGCCCGAGCGCCAAGCTGGTGTGGAGGCACTCCGCCTGGGCCCTGCAGCGCAGCGAGGAGGTGAGCTCACCGCCAGCGGCGGCGCGCGCGGCACACGCCGAGCGTCGTAGCTGTCGAGTGTGCAGGCGGTGGTGCAACTGCACTGGGGGCCCATGGTGCTCGGGTGGGGGGGAGAGGAGAGGATGGAGGGGGGCTACGAAGTTGGGGGAGGGTAGGCAAAGGAGAGTACTGGCAATCGGTCGTGGGTAGCGTAGGGCAGCGTAGGGCTGCGTGGGCAGCGTGGGCAGCGTAGGGCAGCGTGGGCAGCGTAGGGCAGCGTAGGGCAGCGTAGGGCAGCGTAGGGCAGTGTAGGCAGCGTAGGCATTTGCCTGTGGTTTTGGAGGGGCCGGCAATGTCAAGTTTGTGGGCCATCTCGCTCGGAGTGGGTAAGCCTCATGATGGCCACGGACCGTTGGAAATGTACGTATATATGTTGCACTTCTTGCGCACCGTAACGTAGTCAACCGCGCTAATCGAAAATGAAGTTGCGTGTCGCATGAAGTCACGGTGCCGTGTGATGTGAAATCGCGGGCCGTTTGAATTTTAAATTGCGGGGCCGCATGATATGAAGTCACAAGCTGTAGGCTCCCCACCGCCTGCTCTGCACGCTTGACGACTGGAGCGTCGCCCGGTGCCGCGAATGAAACGGGGCTCCATGTTGGCCGCTCAGACAGGAGTCCACATCTTCACCAAGCGGCCGTGGCGAGAGGAGGGGGAGGCGCGGGGGAGCGAGGAGCTGTGCCCCGACGAGGTGGTGCGGTTCCTGGGCCAGTTCCCGCGTGCCCTGATGGCCTTCCTAGAACACCTGGTGCTGGAGAGGCGGGTGCAGGTGTGATCGCACGTCCACGGCTGTGTGCAAGTGTGCATGCGGTGACTCGTGTGTGGTGAGCGGCAGTGCATCGATTGGCGCGCTACGAACCTGGCGACCCGGGTTCGATTCCCGCTCACGGCCAATACCAACACCAGTGACGATTATTTGAACCGGGACGCAGTATATTGACCCACCATTGGTGATCAGTGATGACTAGTGATGATAACAAGTATAACCCGTAAAAACAAAGTTTTTAACTCTAAATCCTTTATATGCGTGGCGGCTAGAGTCCTCTCGTCCTCTGGCTTGAGATGGCTGCCACCTATGGGTCAGATGATTGTCTGCAGTATTAAACAATTGGTAATTAAATATTTAATTTGTTTTCCCTAAACAGTGTAAAATTTTGGAAAAAAATTTCACGAACATTAATTGTCTCGCACAACGAGTCTGTGTGCAAAATGTCAGCTCGATTGGATCACGGGAAGTGGGTTAAAAAACGACCGAAAGGTTTGCACGGTCGTAAGCAAGCAAGCACGCAAGCAAGCAAGCACGCAAGCAAGCAAGCACGCAAGCAAGCACGCAAGCAAGCAAGCGAACTTAATATAAAGGATTTAAAAATGGTAGTGATGATAGTGATGATGACTTTGCTGATGTAGATGATTGTGGTGGTGGTGGTGGTGGTGATGATGATGATGAAAATGGTGATTCTGATGAAGATACTAACTTTAATGACTGTGATGGCGATGGTGATGGTTTCATATGTCCGATGAAGAGAAACAATAGAGATTCAGTTCTGAGCTGATTCAGCCACTCAGTTGCTTTGTCTGAGAGTTGGGGAATTGCAGACACACTTACCTACCGAACTACCCACCAACTCACCCACCCATTATATTTATATTTGGGGAAGTGAAAAGTTTATCGCTGCACGGCTTGTTGTTCGAAGCTGCCAATCCAGTTTCACGCAGCCGTATTCAGGCAGTGTGGTGGTGGATTTACTGACGACCTGCGTGTTGTAGAAGCTGGGCAGTGTGGTGGTGGGTTCACTGATGAGCTGTGTGTTGTAGAAGCTGGGCAGTGTGGTGGTGGTGGCGATGGACTTGCTGAACAGGGTGTGTATTAGGCACATTGAATCCCAGGCGTTGGTTCACGCTGTGTCAACGCTGAAGTTCCCCTTGTGCAGAGTTGGTGCCGCGCATTTCCAAAGCGGCCGAGTTGTGGATCTCATGGCGCGGACGCGGATATTTGTGTTCACATCGTCGTCGATTGGAAGGAGATTTGGGCCGACATCCAATCGGTGCCGTCAACGGAGCAATACAGCATCGCGCCGAATATATCTGGCGGTGCGATATTTGACGGGACATGGTGGTGATGATGGTGATGATTTTGAAGATTGTGATGATGATAATGATGGCGGTGGTATTGACGATGATGTTGATGACGACGATGATGGTGGCGGTGTTAACTGTGATGATGGTGGCGACGTGGCCCAGGAGGAGAGGCATCACACGCACCTCGCCACACTCTACTTGGAGGACGTCCTCGACATTCTGTGCAACCATCAGCCTGACGACCACGGGGGGTCACCGGGTTTCACGGCGGGGTCACAGGGCGCCAAGCTGGCCGCGGCACGGGCCAAGCTGCAGCTCATGCTGCAGGAGTCGGAGCTCTACCGTGCGGAGTTCCTGCTCGGTGAGTGGTGGAGGTGGTGGTGATGGGTAGAGAGACACGGGGAGTGTGGGGACAGACACGGGGAGTGTGGGGAGAGGCTAGGAGAGTGTGGGGACAGACACTGGGAGTGTGGGACACGGAGTGTGGGGAGAGGCTAGGAGAGTGTGGAGGAAGACACACGTGCAGTGTAAAGTGGAGCCCAGGCAGGTGGCTTCATCCCTCGAGATGTTTGGAGTTAGATGGGGCCCAGCTCTTGACAGTGCTTGACCCCCTTTTAAAAGCAATCTCATGAAATACGCAATCTGGCCACCAAGCCTTTAATTCCCTATTTATATAATAATATATTGTCATTGTCGAAATACTGCTGGATAAACGCCTCCCTTCCCGTCCCCTCTACTCCCACCCTCCCCCCCCCCCGTCTCTCTGCTCTTCGACATCCTCTCCCTGTGCCCCTTCCCCTCCCTGCAGGGAAGCTGGGTGCCTCTCCGCTGCTGGCCGAGCGGGCCTTGCTGCAGGGCCGTCTGGGCGACCACGGCGGCGCCCTGCACACTCTGGTGCACGGCGCGCACGACCTCCCCGCGGCGCGCCGCTACTGCTCCCGCCACCCGGACCCGGCCCAGCGCCGCCGCCTCTTCCACCTCCTCCTCTCCGCCTGCCTGGTGCCGCCGACCGGGCCCTGCCAGTCCAACGGGCCGGAGCGCGGCGCCGCCCGCAACGGGACGGGCGCGGGGCCCGACGACGACGGCGCCTACGACGGGCACGACGGCGCTCGCCGTGCCGTCGAGACCGACGCCGTGGCCGTGGCGGACCTGCTGAACGGCGAGGCCCCCGAGTTCGAGGCGTCCGCCGTGCTGGCGACGCTGCCCGAAGGCTGGTCGGCGGGGCTGCTGGCGCCGTTCCTGCGCGCGGCGCTGCGGGGCAGCCTGCACGCGCGGCGCACCGCGCAGGCGCAGCGCGGGCTGGCGTGCGCACAGAACCTCGCGCTGCGCAAGGAGAAGGTGAGAGAATGTGTCCTTGTGTCCGTAACGGGGAGACGGTGCCGTAGCGGTTAGCCCGCTGGACTACTCGCTACTCACTAAGCACCAGGACCCCCTAGCCCCTACACACTAACCAATACCCCCTAGCCCAGGGGTCGGCAACCTACGGCTCCGGAGCCGTATGCGGCTCTTTACGGGCTGCTTCTTGATGATATGTACGTATGTACAGTATGTACTCAGATGCATTGCGGCTCTTGAAATACTGAATTTTTTACCGAATTGGAAAGAAATGGCTCTTCTTGTTATTTTGGTTGCCGACCCCTGCCCTAGCCCCTCACCCTAGCCCCTACACACAGCTGCTTACACGAGTCCCCGACACACTAAGCATGCTGGTCGCATTGTTAATGCGCACCATTTATTATGCTGCGCTCCGAACCTGGAGACCCGAGTTCGATTCCCGCTCGTGGCCAACACCAGAGACGATTATTTGAACAGGCCCTGGGCTTCTCCTAGATCGACTCAGCCTCAAATGAGTCCCTGGTGTGGTGTGTTAACATCGCCACTCAGGAGACAAAGGCGGTCGGGCGTGGTGCTGGCCACCCAGCCCTTCGTGTGCCGTGCCGGCCTTCATAGGTGCTCGCTAACAGCACTTGCCCTAACATTCTGTTAAGGTTTCTGAGGGATCTTTGTCTTGTGTGTCCATAACGGTGCGGGCTTTATGACTGTCGTAGAGATGATCCTGTATGATTCAAACTGTGCTAAAAAGTGGCATTGAGATCGGCTACCTACTTTATTAATTACCGGCCAAATTTATCCAAAGTTTTCCCAAAACTTGGAGACAAAAAACGAGAGCAAAAATAACTACTTTATTTACAAATATGCACACGCATTTTGCCCTCCCCTTTGGCTTCTGTCTTGCGAATCAAATACTTCCAAAGACGAGCGCAATTTCAAGCAGGTAGGTTTTGCGAGCGTCGTAGTTTTGGATGCGCGCAAGCGATCATCGTCCGTTCTCACTCGCCGTGCGGCGCTGTCCTCTGCCCATCCGTGCCTCCATCTGCCCCCCCCCCACACACCCACCGCCCCCCCCCCCCCGTAGGCCTCTCTGTGCCTGCGGCCCGTGGTGCTCACGGAGCGTACCATCTGCCCCATGTGCCAGGGGGTGTTCTCCGAACCCGAGTTTGCGCGCTACCCCAGCGGTGCGGTGGTGCACCCGGCGTGCGCCCGCCAGCGCTCGGTGTGCCCCATCACGGGCCACGTGTACTCGCCGTGACGGCGCCCACCCGCCCCGTCCGTCCGTCCACTCCATTGTGTCGTAAAACTTTAAAAACTATTGGCCAAGCCGCTGCTTGGCTGCGGCGTCGTCGGACCCAATTCGCCACGAGTCGAGGATTTCGCCAATTATTATTTTTTTTTGCGCGGAAACTTTGTGACAGAGCGAACAAGAAGACCAGGGCTTTAATGTCAGCTGGATCGGTTTGGGTCAGCGACCGGGGAAAAATGTTTCCACACCCGGCAACATCGCATCCAGGTATCCATCTCGCTGTGGCTGTGGTCGCTGGTCACTTGCACACCTGCTCCAGTCTGCCAGTGACCCGGAAAATATTCCATTAGGGGAATTAAGCCCTGAGAAGGACCCAACTGCGAATTCTACCCTGCCAAAAAATACTCGATTATGATGATGACGACGACGCGGGGCCTGAAGTCATGAATTTAAAGAAATGTCTCCCTCTTGGCGATGAACGGAAGGGTTTGCCCTCGCCGGAAACAAACCACGACCATATCCTCAATTAATGATTTTACTTTCCTAACCTTGGTTTTGCGATATATCCGCGAGCGACGTGTCGTGGGATCGCTCACCTGTGCATGCGGATGGGGGGCATGCCGCTAAGCGGTAGTCGCTGCTCGTAGGGACGCGCATATCATGAGAGCAGGGCTGGGGAATCTTTTCTTTGCCGAGGGCCAAATAGAACTGGCACATACATGTGGCGGGCAACAGCACTTGAAAAACACACACACCTTAGACATATATGTAATAATAGCGTACAAAAATAATTGAGGAACACCTATAATTTTAGAAACGCAGTGCTGCCAGGTGGAAAAATATTGCCCTCTAGTGCCCGATGAGATGCTTGCAGTAACAATGAATTGCGGGCCACTGTTCGGAGGTAGTTAGGCCCCTTTGGTGGCAGCCGGCCATATGAAACAAAGTAATGGGCTACGTCTGGGCTGCATCGGCCATAGGTTCCTCACCCCTGCTTATAAAGTAATTACCAGAGTGATTGTGGCAAATATAGGACAGACGTAGAGAGACGCAGCTCGCTGTCGGCTCATCGTGTTTTGTTTTATGATCGATTGCTACTGCCGTCCATTTGGTCCTCATCTGAAGAGGGGGAGACCCCTTGGCTCTGGCCAGCCGGCCTCCGCGAGCTCGGCATAGACCGTAGAATTGTCCGGCTCTTGTCGGCTCTGGCCTAGATGTGAACGTGACTCGTCCAGCTTTGCACGGCGTCGTGTTGTGTAGCGTCGTGCTGGATCGTGCGGCTGCAGAGAGTGGAGGGTGCCACCGTCAAATTGTGACCCCCAGGAGAAGAGTGATACGCCCGATTAATTATTAAGTAGACGTGTAATGACTCGTCGATTAAAATAGATTCATATGCTCACAGCACACGCTTAAAATTGCACACCTCAGAATTTATTGTTTACAATTTATGATAATTATATACTCATATCAGCGTGTAGTAATTGAAACAACGAGACGAAAAATATGCGGTAGACTATTAACAGAACAACGGTAAGAACGGGACAAAACAAAATTAATTCTTTACTTGAATCGTGACAGTATTCATTGGATCACCATGAAGGTGAATTGCCACGTGTCCTTTCTAGATTTGAAGTTTTCGTGACTGCAAGGGTCCATACTCTTTGGTTTTTTCGATCAAGTCACGTAGGTAAAAAATAAAATAAATAAAATCACGACGTTTCGGAGGCAACACAAGCCTCCGTCTTCAGGTGGCACCGTCACAGCAAAATTGCTGTATCAAGTGGGGAGAACTCTAAGAGACACGAGACTATGTCACATGTCCGTCACTCGGTGTTGAGCCGTGTGGTGACGAGACCAGGTGAGTAAGCTGTGCGATTTATTGCGGAATTGTGGGACTTAGGCGAGGGGGGGGTGGCTTATTGATATATATTTTTTTACCAGCGAGCCAAGGTAATGACAGGTGATTTGAGGTGCGTGTTGCTTTGGGGGCCCATGTTGAGTTACCAAGGGGGCATATGGACGGTTGCCCCCTTTCCAAAATCTTTGGGGTGCGAAGCTGCCCCCTGTGACCTATGGTCTCACAGCCATGACATGCAAGCCTGCTGATTATAGTTGACACGTAGCACACTCTTAATATGGTTGATAGGGTTAATATGACACTTTTCCTCCACGATGGCAGGGCTATAATTGGCATGGGTCCTCGTGGGAAGGAGAATTAAATGCCCGCCCTCTTAATTTGTAGCATGGCAGATCGCCCCTCTGGTCCGTGGGCACTGGTAGCTTCGCCACTGATGGTCACCCCACTTACGAACACGGCGGTTTGGATGTGGGCCACACGGCAGGACGGATGGCTGGAGCAAAACACTCGTCGGCTTTGGAGAGGGATAGCTGATCAGTGGCAGTTCAGGCGAAGTACTCTAAGATTGCATCTGTGCTGTATGTGTTTGTGTGCATTGGGGGGCTAGTACAATGTGGTAGCGCACTGCGCTACGAACCCGGTGACTTGTTTAATTCCCAGCTGTGGCTAACGGTGATAAGTGTATAATGCAGTCCTGGTCCTCCCCTAGATAGACTCGGCCTTAAATGAGTACAGTACCTAGTTCTGTGTGTAAATATAAACACTGGGGAGACAAAAACTCAATAATGAGGCTGCCCACACTACTCCCTCGTGTGCCGAGGTTACCTTAATAGGTGATCGCTAACAGCGCTTACCCCAATAGCCGATAAGGCTATGCGGGGGTATTTTGTGTGTGTGTGAGCAGGTTTGCTTGTGAGTTCATGGCATGTTACAAAAGAATGAGTGATGCGGAGTATGCGTGGCTGTGTAGTGTGCCCTTTGGTTATCTGTATGAACGTGCCTTGTCATTGTACGTGGGGAACTTTCACACCTCCGATTAGCACGGTTGGCTACGCAGAAGTTGTACGTACATAGATACAACTTGTTGAAGCCGATGCATCTCCCAGTAAATCCCAGGTAGTTAACCCATTACATCTGGTTCCGGCCCATCGCCTGCCACCTAACCCTGGCGCAGAACTGCTGTGGTGATGCCACTCGGTGGCGAATGGTGGCCGTTGTACATGCATGTGGTACACTCTTCATAACACCTGGTTCCGACCTATCACCTGCACCTAACCTGGCACACAGCTGCTGTGGTGATGCCACCCGGTGGCGAATGGTGGCTGTTGGAGATGCATGTGGTGCGCGCTTCACCTGGAATTGCGTCGGATCTCGGAAGCTCAGCAGGTTTGTGCCCGGATACCGCTTCTTGGGTCGATGACCACCGAGCACAAATCGGGTGTCATGGGGCTTGCGGGTCGGTGCTTGGCAGTAAAAGAGCGCAGTGCTTCCGTTCTTACACTCGCCAATCTTCCCGGCCTTATCCGACCACTGCCCAGCATGGTCAGGTATTGTCAAGTGACCCCACGACCCGCCCAGGTGTGGTGGAGGCCCTCATCCAAAAGTGGATTGATAACAAGGGCTCTTTATGTATGGTATGTATATACTAATGTATGAATGTGCATCTGTCAGGGTCTGTGACGATGGGCCAGTCCAAAGTTCGCAGAATTATTACATTCACAACGATATCAATCCTCTTCTTGGTTCTTTCGGTAAAGTCACGTAGAATGGAAATAATACAATAATAAAAATTTAACATAAAATATTCTCACAATGTTTCGGCCACAACGCAAGCAGCCGTCCTCAGGTGGAGAGCAGGTCTGTCGAGTAGACAGTCTGACAGACCTGCTCTCCACCTGAGGACGGCTGCTTGCGTTGTGGCCGAAACGTCGTGAGAATTATTTTATTATGTTTTATTTTTATTATTTCCATTCTACGTGACTTTACCGAAAGAACCAAGAAGATGAATCCCTACAGTCACGAAAGCTTTAAATCGAAAGATATCAATCGTCATCGATGTGTCGGCTTTCAGTTTCCGACCGGCTCAGCGGCGGCAGGGTGATCGGCTCGCGCTTGCAGAAGGTTGCGAGTTCAACTCTGACTCTGTTGGTTGACTCAGCCCCACGGCGTATTGGCAGCCACTTACACCCCCCCCCCGGGTCGGCGTGCATCACACGGCACCCGCGGTCTCGTCGCGTTGTGCTGGTGTAACGTGCGGGAGTAAGGGCGATTTCACCGGTTTAGCGCAAAAAAAAAACATTTGTAAGAGTCGCTGCTGTTTCTCCACGACTCAATTGCACGCTGCCTCCCAAGCTCGTAATAGGCATGTCCTCCTCGTGCGATTGCCCCCCCGCCAAAGGCATGCGCCCACAACAGCTGGCATGGGCGATAGAGCAAGGAATAAAATGGGGGGGGGGGGCGGTGCCAATTTCCATTCCTCTTCGTAGCCCAGCGTCTGGGCCCCCTTGGCGCAGTTGCACCGCCTGCACGCGCCACACCCCCAAATTAGCACGGTTGGTTACGTACGGTGCGAAAGAAGTTCAGCATACAACTGTGACTCAAAGCAAATTCTATATTCATCACCCCCCTTCAAGTTGTGATGAAATAATTCCGCAAACATTTTTACGCAATCTTGTATTTGTGTATGTGTGTGTATACGTGTGTGTTTGTATACGTGTGTGTGTGTTTGTAGGGGAGCGGTAGTGTAGCGGTTAGCGCGCTGCGCTATGAACCTGGCGACCCGGGTTCGATTCCCGCTCACGGCTAACACCAGTGACGATTATCTGAGCCGGTCCTGGGCCTCCCCTAGGTCGACTCAGGCTTAAATAAGTACCTGGTGCGGTGTGTAAACATCGCCACTGGGGAGACAAAGGCGGTCGGGCGTGGTGCTGGCCACCCACCCCCTCGTGTACCGTTCCGGCCTTCATAGGTGCTCGCTAACAGCACTTGCCCCTACAGTCTGTTAAGGCTATACGGGGGGATCTTTGTGTGTTTGTATAGACGTGTGTTTCTATGAATCTGTGTATGAGCTATGACTACAGTTCGTGTGATTTTATGGGATGCATAAAGATGCAGACAATAAAATACCATTTATTTCAAGCTGATGGGAGTGCACTACTTAAACAAATTTAAAATAAAATTAAACAAACGTCCTTGTGTGGTTGAATCAATGCTGCTGAAACAATAAGAAATACTTCAATACGGTAGATTTTTCGTGGAGAGTGATTTTGACAGGGTGAAGGTGACGTCTGCTTATTTACCACGTAGCAGGTATGAAGCGATACAAACGTTATACTTTGAGGAGTTAATAAAGTATGATATATATTAACACCTTTGGTTCTTTCGGTAAAGTCACGTAGAAGGGAAATAATAAAATAACAAAAATATGAAACAACACAAGCAATCTGATGATGATTGCTTGTGTTGCAGTCGAAACGTGCGAATTTTAATTGTTTTATATTTTAGCTATTTTATTATTTCCCTTCTACGTGACTTTACCGAAAGAACCAAGAATATGAATCCCTGCAGTCACGAAAGCTTTAAACCTTTTAACACCTGTTGTATTGCCAGAAAGGGTAAAACCTCTTATTTTTCACACTTTTTAAGCTGGCAAAAAGGTTTTATGAGTTAAGTTTTTTTAAAAGCACCCCTAACAACGCTCTCGTCTGCCTATTTGACTGCTTATTTTGATCCCGATCCGCCTTCAGTAACTGCCGTAGATGCCACACACTGGAGGACAAGCGCAAACTACAGCACTTAATTCTCGATTTGAAGTTTTCGTGACTGCAAGGATTCATACTCTGGGTTTTTTCGGTAAAGTCACGTAGGTAAAAAATAAATAAATGAAAAAACAACTCGATTTAATTAAGTTTTTTCATTTATTTATTTTTTACCTACGGAACTACAGCACTTCTAGATTTGAAGCTTTCGTGTCTGCAAGGATTCATACTCTTAGGTTTTTTCGGTAAAGCTACGTAGGTAAAAATAACTCAATAATAAGATATACAAAATTAAAAAACATTTTTTATTTATCTTATTGTTAAAATACATGTTTTTATTATGTATTTTTATTATTTATTCATTTTTACTTACGTGACTTTACCGAAACTACAGCACTGTCGTAAGCAGAAGTCTGTTGTGTATCCACATTCAAATTAAACACTTTGCCAAAAGCCCACGTGTGTGGAAATGTCATGGGGGGGTGTAACGCAGGCGAGCTCCGTGCCTAACCCACCCCCCTCCCCCATTACCTGCACAGGTGTGGGATAGGGCTTCATCCAGCAGTGGATTTTTAAATCCTTTATATTAAGTTCACTTGCTTGCTTGCTTAGGACCGTGCAAATCTTTCGGTCGTTTTTTAACCCACTTCCCGTGATCCAATCGAGCTGACATTTTCCACACAGACTCGTTGTGCGTGACAATTAATGTTCGTGAAATTTTTTTCCCCAAAATTTTACACTTTTTAGGAAAAAAATATATTTAATTACCAATTGCTTAATGGTGCAATGCAATCATCTGACCCATAGGTGGCAGCCATCTCAAGCCAGAGGACGAGAGGACTCTAGCCGCCACGCATATAAAGGATTTATAGTGAAAAACTTTGTTTTTACGGGTTATACTTGTTATACCCTCTGGTTTGTGCCTTGTTCTCACCAGAACACATTGATTTGAAGCTTTCGTGACTGCAGGAATTCATACTCTTTGGGGGCGTCCATAAATGACGTCACGCACCTAGGCGGGGGGGGGGGTCAGACATTTGTGACGATGGGGGGGGGGGGGGGGTGAGAAATGTGACGTCACATCAAAATGCGCAACTTTAAATAAATATAGACGACACGTTCTACTAAATTAAATAGACTTTTCAATAAATGTTTTCTCCTGCAACATCAGAGTGCAGCGCCACATTAAATACGCACTACAATGACAACAGTTTAAAGCGATTTGAAGCATGTTTTTTTTTTGGGGGGGCAGAGCTTTGTGACGTCATATTTGAGGGGGGGGGTCTGACTTTCTGTGACGCCGTGTGACGGGGGGGGGGTCAAATCGCGTGACGTCATTTATGGACGACCCATTTGTTTCTTTCGGTAAAGTCGCGTCGATACAAAACAAAATAAATCCACGACGTTTCGGGCGCAACACTTCTCGAGAGAACCAAAGACTCTCGCAACACATTGTCGCGGTGCAATGTGGGAGGAGAGGGGGGCGGGGTGGTGGGTGGGAGAAGAGGACATGACGCAATAGCACGGGAAGTGACGTCATCCGATGAGTTTTTTCAACAATGACGTCACCTCATATTCCATACCACGTGGTGGTGGTGGAGGGAGTGTTCCTTAGGTTTCTTTCTCGCGTGGCTACCGCAGCGCTCACCCCAGGCCGTGTTTGCCGATCTTGAACCGTGAGGGTTTGTTCGAGAAATAAAAACTAAAAAGCCATCGACCGTAGCACGGGGCCGCCGCCGCCTCCACCGCCGCCGCCGCGATGTCGAGCTACAAGAAAGCGATGAAGTCCAACCAGCGAGAGCATCGCGAGCGGTCACAGGTGAGCAGAGGCGGGTGGCTCGGTCGGCCTCTCGTGGTGGCCGTGGCGACCACCACGACACCCCGAGCCCCTACACACTAACCAATACCCCCCAGCCCCTACACTCTAACCAATACCCCCTACACACTAACCAATACCCCCCCAGCCCCTACACTCTAACCAATACCCCCTATACACTAACCCATACCCCCTAGCCCCTACACTCTAACCAATACCCCCCAGCCCCTACACTCTAACCAATACCCCCTATACACTAACCAATACCCCCCAGCCCCTACACTCTAACCAATACCCCCTACACACTAACCAATACCCCCCAGCCCCTACACACTAATACCCACTAGCCCCTACACACTAACCAATACCCCCTACACACTAACCAATACCCCCTACACACTAACCAATACCCCCTAGCCCCTACACACTAACCAATACCCCCCAGCCCCTACACACTCGGTACCACGACCTCCCCAGCTCACTACTCACCAAGTACCAGGACCCCCCCCCCCCCAGCTCACTACTCACTCAGTACCAGGACCCCCCCCCCAGCCCACTACTCACTCAGTACCAGGACCCCCCCCCAGCCCACTACTCACTCAGTACCAGGACCCCCCCCCCCAGCTCACTACTCACTCAGTACCAGGACCCCCCTCAGCCCACTACTCACTCAGTACCAGGACCCCCCCCCAGCTCACTACTCACTCAGTACCAGGACCCCCCCCCCAGCTCACTACTCACTCAGTACCAGGACCCCCCCCCCCCCAGCCCACTACTCACTCAGTACCAGGACCCCCCCCCCCCCAGCTCACTACTCACCAAGTACCAGGACTACCCCCCTAGCCCACTACTCACTCAGTACCAGGACCCCCCCCCCCCAGCTCACTACTCACTCAGTACCAGGACCCCCCCACCCCAGCTCACTACTCACTCAGTACCAGGACCCCCCCCCCCCCAGCTCACTACTCACTCAGTACAGGACCCCCCCCCCCCAGCTCACTACTCACTCAGTACCAGGACCCCCCCCCCCCAGCCACTCACTACTCACTCAGTACCAGGACCCCCCGCTCACTACTCACTCAGTACCAGGACCCCCCCCCAGCTCGCTACTCACTCAGTACCAGGATCCCCCCCCAGCTCACTACTCACTCAGTACCAGGACCCCCCCCCCCCAGCTCACTACTCACTCAGTACCAGGACCCCCCCCCCCCCCAGCTCACTACTCACCAAGTACCAGGACCCCCCCCCCCCCAGCTCACTACTCACTCCGTACCAGGACCCCCCCCCCCAGCTCACTACTCACTCAGTACCAGGACCCCCCCCCCAGCTCACTACTCACTCAGTACCAGGACCCCCCCCCCAGCTCACTACTCACTCAGTACCAGGAGACCCCCCCCCCCCCCCCCCAAGCTCACTACTCACCAAGTACCAGGACCCCCCCCCCCCCAGCTCACTACTCACTCAGTACCAGAACCCCCCCAGCTCACTACTCACTCAGTACCAGGACCCCCCCCCCCCAGCTCACTACTCACTCAGTACCAGGACCCCACCCCCCCCCCCCCCCAGCTCACTACTCACTCAGTACCAGGACCCCCCCCCCCCCAGCTCACTACTCACTCAGTACCAGAACCCCCCCCAGCTCACTACTCACTCAGTACCAGGACCCCCCCCCCCCCAGCTCACTACTCACTCAGTACCAGGACCCCCCTCCCGGCTCACTACTCACTCAGTACCAGGACCCCCCCAGCTCACTACTCACTCAGTACCAGGACCTCCCCCCCCCGCTCACTACTCACTCAGGACCCCCCCCCCCAGCTCACTACTCACCAAGTACCAGGACCCCCCCCCCCCCCCCCGCTCACTACTCACCAAGTACCAGGACCCCCCCAGCTCGCTACTCACTCAGTACCAGGACCCCCCCAGCTCACTACTCAGTACCAGGACTACCCCCCCAGCTCGCTACTCACTAAGTACCAGGACCCCCTTCCCAGCTCACTACTCAGTACCAGGACTACCCCCCAGCTCACTACTCACTCAGTACCAGGACCCCCTTAGCTCCTCATCCTAGCCCCTAAACACAGCTCCCTACACGAGTCCCCAACTCACTCACCATGGCGGTCGCATTGTTAGTGCACACCATTTATTACGCTGTGCTACGAACCCGGCGACCCGAGTTCGATTCCCGCACACGGCCATCACCAGTGACGATTATCTGAACAGGTCCTGGGCCTTCCCTAGGTCGACTCGGCCTCAAATGAGTACCTGATGTGGTGTATAGTAAACATCGCCACTGGGGAGACAAAGGCGGCCGGGCGTGGTGCTGGCCACCCAAGCTCCCCGTGTACCGTGCCGGCCTTCATAGGTGCTCGCTAACAGCACTTGCCCCAACAGTCTGTTAAGGCTACACGGGTGATCTTTGTCTTTGTTCTGCAGCCTACGGCTCGCCGGGGGCTGGGCCTGTTGGAGAAAAAGAAGGATTACAAGCTGCGGGCTCAGTGAGTGACCCACCGGCCCTTCGCTCTCGCTCACCCCCCCTCACCACCCTCACCCACGTGCTGTGCTCTCCTTCCCACCACACGCTCCCCCACGCTCACCCACAGTGCATGTTTTGCTACCCACGCTACACACCACTCTCACCCATGCGCTGTGCTCTGTTCCCCACCCTACGCTCCCGCACACTGTTTGCTCTCTCCGCCATGCTCACCTACGCTCACACACACTTACCGACTCTGTGTGCTCTCTCCCTCACGCTCACCACACTGTGTTCACTCCCCCACACTCACCCACGCTTGGTGCTCTCTTCCCCCACCCCACACTCGCCCGCACTCACCCACGTTCTGTGCTTTCTTGTTGCCCTCCCGAACCGTAGAAACTGGCACCGCAAGCAGGACTTCCTGAAGGGGCTGCGTCGGAAGGCGCTCGACAAAAACCCCGATGAGTTCTACTTCAAGATGACGAGCACCAAGCTCAAGGTGCCTGTCTACCTGCGTGTGTGCGCGCGCGGGTGTGTGTGCGTGTGTGTGCGTGTGTGTCTGTTAAGGCTATACGGGTGTTTGTGCGCGCGTGTCTGCGCGCACGTGTGTACACGTGTGTGCGCACGTACACGTGTGTGCGCATGTACACGTCTGTGTGTGTGTATGTGCACGTGCACTGTGAAGCGGTGGCACTGTGGTTAGTACACTGCTGTACAAAGCCGGGAACCCGAGTTTGATTCCCACTCACGGCCAATTGCAGTGGTTCAATCCTGAAGCGGTCCTGGGCCTTCCCTACGTCTACTTGGCAACTCAACAGAGTACCCGGTGCAATGTGTAAACATCACCAATGGGAAGACGAAGGCTGCTGAGCTGGGTGTGGTACTTGCCATGCCACGCCCCCGAAATAGGTGCGCCATGTCGGCCTCCATGAGTGCTCGTTAACAGCCCTTGCCCCAAGCAGCCCGTTTGTCTATACGGTGGATCTCTGTCTTTGTGTGCCCGCAGGATGGTGTTCACTTAAAGAAGAATCCGGCCGACGAGGAGACGACACCTGACCAACTGAAGCTCATGAGGACCCGCGACCTGCGCTACGTGGAGATGAAGAGGGTGGCAGAGAGCAAGGTGAGACACGCGGAGTGGGGGGGGGGTTGAGGAGAGCTCAGCTGCCCTCTCGCATCCCAGAGGTCTCTCATCCGTGAGGGATGCCGACCTGCGCCGCGCTGTTGTTTGTGGTTCACGCAGAAAATCGAGCGGATGAAAGGGGAGCGCACCTGCTGAACGACAACGTAAAGCAGCAAAATTCGTTCACAGTTCTACGTGGACACCAAACGTGACGGTGAGAGTCGCGTCGGGACGGTGGGCGCGGTTTGCTTAGCGCGGACTCGGCAATCGTGCTCAACGTCGCGGGAACGCGAGCACGTTCTTTTTTTTATCTAGCAAAGTTAGAAAAGTGACAGAAAGGGAATTCCAAAGTACAGCAGTCTTTCATAGGGATTAATCGCAGCAGTTTAAAGTTGTCATTTTAGATGTGTTGTCCACTCAATTGGCTGTTCAGAAGCACGAGTAGATCTCGTTCCATTGCTCCTTTAAAGGAGTGCAGACAGCTGCAGCGACGGGAGTGTTTACGATGCGGTCGATGGTTTGGGATTCGTGGCCACGCCAATCGCAGGCCGCCGAGTCTTTGATGGCCGCATCCACCACGTGGCCAGGTCCTGATTCGGTTGATGGTCGACCATTGGTGGCGTGGAAGGTTGAAACCGGAAGGTTTGACGGTAGGGTCCTGTATGAGATGTTTATTTTTTACGTCGGCCGCAGGGAGGAAGCGTAAAGAGGCGTTTTGTGACGTGCAAGTGTGATGGTTGAGTTTGTGAATGAGGTAGGCGAGTGTTCGAGTGTGCTGACCGTGAACACGTTATGTATGCGGTGAAGCGGTCAGTTTGGTCTACCGGGCCCCCAACATGGGTGGAGGAATCATTGAGTGGAGTTCATTGGAACAGTTAAGCACGATTAAATACCTGGTGATTGAGTCACTGCGGTTGTTGTTGTTGTTGTTGGAGTAAATAAGTGAGTGTACTGGATCAACACTCACTGATTTATATTCTATCAGGTGCAGGGAGATCAGAACAGGGGCACTCCACCCCAAATACAACACCTCGCATACTGCTGAGCAATGCATGCACACACGGAGGCACACGGAAGTCGCGGCCTGTATCCACTCCTCGGTCTTATCAGAGATGTGGACGCCGTCGCTGCGAATCCCAAAGCGGGGTGTTTTGTGCCCGTCTGCCTCGATAGTGGAACAATTCAATCTGGCCGAGCGGCTTCAGACGGCGCCGGAGCTGGTGCGGTGCGTGTACAACCGGCCCAGGCTGGACACCCTGCGCACCGCCACCCTGCAGGGGGTCACCGACCAAAATACCATCAAGGTACGGCATTGGCGTGGGGCGGGGACACCAACGCACGCTTAGCCCTGTGGCCTCCCCTTCCCCCACCTTGTGTACGTCGCGTGTGGCCACGATGGACCTGCTTGCTTGGTTTCACCGCGCTCTCACCGAGGTTATTCACGGCACCGTAAGAAGATGTCGTCCGAAGGATTAACAACAGTTTTCACTAACTATTTTATGATTGTTATATCAGATAAGGCCCACTGAGATTGAGACATCTCCAAAACTACTTCTGAAATCGCTTCAATCGGCCTTTTGATCGACACTCGGGTCACATTTCACATGCCCTGCAAATTAGTTTTCAGCACTTATCAGTCAAATGTATAATTCCGAAAGATGTAATATGTTGAACTAAGTTTTTTTTTGTGTGCCTTTCATTGGTGACTGGACTCAGGCCATCAACTCGCAAACGCTGGAGAGAGAGTCCAGTTGAATAATAGTTTTTTTGTTTCTTCCTTCGTGCCGTGCCGACGTGTGAACGCAGAATCTGGCCCGCCAGCGCGCCCGTGAGTACCGCAACCTGGAGAAGAGGATCGTGCGCGAGTCCACGCTGTTCGTCACCCAGCAGAAGATCCAGACGAGAATGGACCTCGTGGTAACGCAGTCTCCCACAGCACGAGACAACTCCATACCGTGCCTTTTGGATTTGCATTCAGCTCTCCATTTCCGGCGTAATGGGAGGCCAGGCATGGCCCAAATGAAAAAGAACACACAATGCAAAGCATCGTATAAATTAGGCTATAAAGCAATAGATATTTGGTGACCGATCGTAAAAATAACTTTATTTTAAATTCTCAGAACTGGAATTTAGTAAAAAAAATTTTTTACACGGTCATTGATGACCGGGCTGAGACTCCGCTTTGCTTGAGAACCCCCCGTTAAGTCACTGGCGGCTAAAAAACCCGGACTCGAAGCCAGGATCTCAGTGGGTTTCTGGCTCGGCGCTCTGACATCTGAGCTACCCGGCCACCTCTCAAGACCGACGCCCGACACGAACGGCACGTCGGCGATCGCGCGCCTGCGCCAGCTCGCGGAGAATTGCTGGCGCTCACCATCGGTGCCGCGTGTCTTTGCTCTTCCAGGACAAGCGGCAGAGAATCAAGGTGAAGGCGGAGACCAAGACGTCCGCGGCCGTGTACTGCTTCAAGACCGAGCGCAAGCGCTGACATCGCCAGTGGCGGTTTGCTCCAGCAGCCATCTGCGAGCCACGACCCCGGCCGTGTAGCCGCGACCATGTTTAAACTGGGGCGGGGGGGGGCATGACACAGTCAATGTTAGATAAAACTTAAATAAATTTTGATGCTATGATCTGCTTTTGTCCATTGTGTATTCTAGCCTTGCTCGCTCATCCCCCTGTCGTATTTAGCCCTGAACTGTTGGCCCAAAAATGGCTTATTGGTACCAATCAGCGTGGCAACTGCTAACAATTATTTTTTATGAAGCAATTTTCTCGGCTCACAA